>NW_006399992.1:2385826-2422066 GCF_000299155.1 Elephantulus edwardii | reverse complement strand
ACCACTTTGGCTGAAGGTGCTCCGCTCCCCACTTGGTCAGCCCTCCACTAAGCTTAGCACTCAGGATTCTATGAGGGAACATCTGAGCGTGAATTCAGTTCCTGACTGTGCTCTACTAATCTTAAGCCCCCAAATCACTTCCTAAGTAGCCAGAATAGGATCCCCCATCTGAGTATCTTTGTCTGTATTCTCATTTCTGGCCTATTACAATGAATGATAAAGGAGTAAGACAGTGTATATCCAGATCTACCTTCTTGCAACTTGAACATTAGTGAAGTTAGAAAACATTTTGGGAATGTGTGTTGAGAGGAGAGGAATGAGAAATGGAAGAAAGAAATGAACTCCAGGAGAAAATTGCCTTGGGCGCCCTGTCAAGCCTTGGCTAATTAGGGAGTGGTTTGCAGAGTGCTCTCCAGTTTATTAATTTCCTTTAAAAATGGGCTTGATCTCATTTGATTCTATGAAAGTGGGCTAGTCTAGCATTTTCATTTTCCATGCCATAGGCTGGACAAGCTCAAACAGCTGGTTTGGACTGGAAGCTGGGCACTGTGGCATTGTCTCAGTGTTCAACAGATTCTCCTTCTTCCATCTTAGCTGCTGTTGGGTTTTAAACTGTTCAAAAATAGATTACCTCGTCCTAAAAAAAAAGTATTTTCCCATGCCCTGTAAGGACTTCCTACCTCCCTCTCCCCAGAAGAGCTCCAAGTCCAAGGGTGGCATTAGAGGTCCCTGAACTTTATACACAACCTTAGGTGTAGCTGGGAAAAACAAACCTTCAAAGAAAGCCACAGTACCTGGCTGCTGTTAGCAGACTATCAGTGGCCCGTCAGTTCTGGGGAGCTTGTCTCCTGCTTCTTCACATTAAAGTCAGGACCTATACACGCCCCCCACCCACTGTGGACAGCACTGAGGAAAGCATTGTTTCTACAGAGTAATATTTTCTGATTAACCTCTTATGCTCTTGCTAGAAGCAACTACTACTCTAGATCCACCAGTCTTCCAGATTTACTTTTTTCTTTTATGCCCTGAATGCTATAGCCCATAGCATCAGTTCATCTTCCAAATTTGCCTTAGTTGCTTGTTGCTGCCTACAATTAAAAAATTGGATGTTGGATGGGGATGGGGATGTACCAAGAAGAAAGTTGAGTGTTGGGTTTCTGCTGATTTTTGTTCTTTTCTTTCTGCAAAAGACACCTCAGTAGGTGCTCAAGTATTCAAAAGACCCCAAACTACTACTTAGAAACCAAACGCAAACCCTCTTCTTTCCCTCACAAGATCCTTCTGTCCTTCTTTACTTGCCCAACTGTGTTGGGGGGGATGGGTGTGCTGGCTAAGAGGTGAGGAGAATAACTGAGGTTTTTGAGAAGCAAGAAACAAGAGGCAAAAGCCCTTTTCTCCTTGGAGATCTGAAGTTAGTTACGGAGGCTCAGAGGATGGCTGTCCCTGGGAACTGAGCTCTTTTTCATTTTCCCACCTTCAGCTGGTGTCTGAAGGGCACTCCACGGCTAGATTCCGTTTGGATTGTTCCTTTGATTAAGTTGGGGGCTGGCAAAACAGGAACTTTCAATATCAATCTTGGCTTGCTACAGAAACACAAGAAAACAAACTTGTTTCAGAGAGACATTTAAAGAAGTCACAAAGGCCTCTGAGATTTGCCCACCACAAGATCAGCTCAGGGACCCTAGCAAACCTATCACAAATCTGTAGTGAATTTGAAGAAGGAAGTTAGCACTCAGGCTAGAAAGCAGCCAGCTGTTCTAGTCCGACCCAGCGAGTCTTACTGAATTGCAAAGTAATGATTGCTGCTGGCTCCATTCCTCCAGCTGATACAGCTACCACCCTGTATCAGTTTATTTTTGCTCCACCCCCTAAAAGGAAAGCCAACATCATGGTAAATTAGACAGGAGATTTCCTCTCTTGCAAATAAATCAGCTTACCCTCAAACCAAAGCTTCCCTCCTCCTCCTCCTCCCTCCCTGCCATCTGACTCCTTGCCTAAGCATCCTTTGCCTGGAAGTTTGCTGAATCCCACCCTCCTTCTTTAAACAAATGGCTTGTGAGTAGCTTGTTGTTATATTTTTAACTTTCTAAAAATATTTGGAAAAGCTCTCCCCAGGGCAGGGAAACTTTAGTTCCTGTTAAGCCACGTGGTTACAAAAAAAAAAAAAAAATACTGGATGGGAGATGCTTAGTTTTTGAAAAAGCCAGACACAGCTTGAAGTCAGCATGCTTGAGAATAGGGCATTCAGAACTTGGGCTGATGGCTCCTCCTCAGCTCCAAGCCACTGATGAAGGAAAGCTGGCTTTTCTCTTGCCCTAGCTGTGAGTCAGTGAGAGAGAACGAAGATATAAAAGTGGGTGAGAAGAGAGCTGATCACTTTTACTGGATGACCCCAGGATGAGTCCCTAGGCTTGAACTTTCTTCTAGATCTTAGTTCCCTCTCACTTCATCCACCATCTTTAGCCTTCCTTGGTACAATTCTTTCTTTCCTACCTCTGGCAGGCTACATAAACTCAGCTGGGTAGGAGTGTGGATGTGAGGTTGAGAGGTGCTTTCAGAGAAAGGAACAATCACTAGTCCTTTGCACGAAAAGTCTAGTTGTTGAGGTGATGAGATAACCCAGAACGGGCTGTTTCCTCTCTCTTACCGCGCAGATTTTTTGAAGGCCTATGAGGATGCGAGTGTCTCTCGGTGGGCAACCTTGCATTCTCAATTTCTCCTCTTTGACGTTTCTTTCCCCCCCTCCAGGGTCTTCTGTGCCATTTTACAGTTTTGGAAACCTAAATGGAGGGTGTACTATGAGTTGATTCCGACTCGACGGCAATGTATTAATGAGTTGGGTCCCCTTATCTCTCTGCTAGCACCACAGACAGCTCCCTGGGCGCACGGTGGTGCAGTGCTAGGTGCTGGTGCTTGGCGGGCTCCAAGCGAGTCTTAGGCGACTGCAGGAGGCGCGCTGCGGAAAGACTGATAGGCGGCTCCCGAAGGGGAAGTCTGAGAGGTAATTACAAAACGCACTCCCCCAGCAGCGTTTCCAGATTAGCTCGCGGTCCAAACAGGGTTACATTCCAAAGAACCAAGTCTTTACGGAAGCAGACTGCCACAGTCACATCTTCCTTCCTCAGAGCTAGTTGCTTGTTGGATTCCAACTGCGGGCTTTTCGGTTAGCAGCCGACCACTTTACCACAGCGTCACTACGATTGTCAAATCAATAAGAGTGTTTAAAAGACTAGAAGATCTCAGAGCAAGTAGTGCTCAGTGACAGATCAACTCTAAAGCGTCCCTATTTAAAGTGCGCTTAATGGAAGCCAGCTGGGAGGCGCAGGGTCTTAGGTCTGCTGCTTCGATGTCTGGTCGTGAAGAGGTCGCCAGAGGAACCACTCTAAACGGCACGTTTTACTTCCCGGGCGAGCTTGGTGAGCAGTTGCCTCTGCTGAGGGGGGCCGGGAGAGAAGCCTCTGGAGGAGGCTGACTCTGCAGGTCGCGCTGCGCCAAGATCCGGATCTCCCTGGCTGCTCCCACCTCGTGGCCCTTCGCCCAGCGTTTGCGATTCCTCCAGTTCCTGCAATACTTCAAGACAGGCGAGCGCTCAAAGAGAAGGACTCAAAGAGTGTGGGACTGGATTTGATTGATCAGAAAGGGGCCGGGTCACTTTGTGGACGTTAAATAGGCACTCCCATTTCCGGTCACTTGATTCCTGGGTGAGGAGGTCTCAGTAGGACTGTCTTCCTGCCCAGTCCTAACGATTCCAGGTCACATTGTAGCCAGGTTTTGCCTTGCTTCTAAGTACCCTTTCCCCCTTATCTGCAGCTTGGTGAGCAGGAAGCCCCCACGGTGTACACCCCAGATGGGATTCCAAGATCCAAATCCTTCCACCACCACTCCCGCCCCCTAATACTACAACCATGAGTACTGCAACACTTGGCTACAGACAGGGTTTGAGGCAGAATGGGGCACCAGGAGAGGGACCCTATAGATTTGGGACAGGATTTCAAACATTTAACACTGAAAGTGGGCTGGACATAGGAAGGTGAGCCCTTCTGATATATTTCATGTATAGATTAATAAACTTTTACCAAACAGGAGATCTTATCTGCATCTTGGCTTTTGGTCCTCCCAAACCTCTCATAAAAAGGAGTGGGGGGTGGAGCGCTATGACTGCAATAGTGACCTCCTTCAGTTCTGCTTTGTTGATATTCTGGCTCTCCTTTTTCTCTTTATAGTAGCTGTTGTGTACCATCTAGTCAGAACCTGATCCATAGCTACCCCTCCAGTGGTTTGAAGAGGCAGTAAATTACACAGGATGAGATAACCCACCTTTCTCGCTTTAGAGTGGCCAGTGGATTTGAACCCTGTACCTTTGAGTTGGCAGCGCAACTTCTTCACACTAAACAACCAAAGCTCCTTCGTTATCGTTGTAGGGATGGAAAGGATGCATTGAAATGAGGAGCCGACAGTAGAGATTTTCCCCAACTCTCTCAATTTCCTGCTTCATGGACATACTTTTTTTGAGCACCTAATTTGTAGGTTCAGGCATCACTTTTAGAGGAGACAGTGTTTCTCAAAAAACTTTGGGTGCTGAAGGAAAAGTAGCTTACAGAGCACCATTGAGGTGTAATGAGAAAGAAATTTTTCTATACCGTGGGATGCATTTATTTTGCCTTGTTGTTAAGCATCATGGAGTTGGGATCCACTCAGCTGAATTTCCAGTGAGTTTTCAGAGGCTGTAAATCACAGCTGAGGAGACTGCCTATCGTTTTTTGGCAGAGCAGCTGGTGGATTCAAACTGCCAGTCAAAGTCCTTACTCACTAGGCCTCCAGAGTTCCTTCATGCTTTATTAAGAGAGAAATTAGGAATCAGTGGTGTGTTGTTTCCCCACTCAAATGCTACAAAGTTTTATTTTCTGTGGCAGGAGGTTAGTGTGCATCCCCAAACCAATTGGCTGATAGAACTTTAGGAAACAGATGTGAATATGGATGTTGCTCACTTCTTACCATCGGGCTACTTAGCAACTTTCTAAGTGTGGAACTCGTTCCCAACTTGCAGAGACCACAGTAGATGGTCTTTTTCACTAACCAGGTTTCCTGTTTAGTGAATTGCTGTGAAATTATTTTATAACGATCTAATGTCAAACTTTTGATTCTTAATAGTGCTTATTTG
The DNA here is from genome assembly GCF_000299155.1 of Elephantulus edwardii. Lineage (NCBI taxonomy): Eukaryota > Metazoa > Chordata > Mammalia > Macroscelidea > Macroscelididae > Elephantulus > Elephantulus edwardii. The sequence goes on along the minus strand of NW_006399992.1, from coordinate 2,416,905 downwards.
AGAAAATTGGCATGTCATAATCTCTGAAAACTGTAAATAATGCCTGGCACCTGGTTAAACAATGAAAGTGCTAGTTTACTCAACATTCTCTAGCACCAAATAAATCTCCCCAGGCTGGACATTTGCAGGACTATGGACAAGGAGGTTCCAGTCTAGATATGAAGAGAGTTTCTTCCTGGAAGTAGAGTGTATTAGAAGTGTCCACTCCAACTCTCACAGAGTCAGACCAAACTCACAATAACTCTCCATCAATTTACAAGTCTGTATATCTTGATAAAGCTTTATAGGAAAAGCCTACTCCTACTCATCTTTCTCCAGCAAAGTTTTTGGTGCATTTGAACTTATCACTGTCTGGCTAGCAGTCAGACACTTTACCCACGGTTCCACGAGGGCTTCATAGGAATTCTTGTTGTTATTGTTAGGTGCCATCAAACTGACTAAGACATAAGGACACTTTGAACAACAGATCAGAATCTTGCTGTATCCTGTGCCAATCTTTGTGCCATGCTTGAGCTCATTGTTACAGTCACGATGTCAATCCATCTTATTAAAGGTCATCCTCTATTTTGCTTTCAGCTTTTTCCAGTATGACGCCTTTCCCCATTCATAGACTATAATCTTTCATCTCCTGAAGCAAGTACCTTAAGTTTGTGAGCAAGGTTGTGTCATCTGCATAACACAGGTTTATTGATGAGTTGTGATGACATGGATTTATTGTTCAAAATGGCTTTTCTAGCCATAGGCTTTGACTTTCACTTCATGGCTGTGGGGGACCTTGGGATAGGGTGTGTATAAATGAATCATTATGGGATGGGTTACTTTTTCTCATTCCACCAAGTTTAAATTGAGTATGTTTAGCAGCAGACAAAGAGAATCTCACTCAGAAGAGGCAGAGAATGCAGCATGCATTTTGTGGTGCCAGATATTACTGTTCCAGTTAGATTGGGGTATACAGGAGAGCAGCAGCAACCTCAGTGGAAAACCAGAGACCAACATGATAAAGGGTGGACTTGGGATTGATTGCTGCCCCACAATGCCAGAGTCATGGACTTTCACCAAAGCTTGCTGGAGGATTGAGAGAAAAGGCCATAATTGGCAGGACAAAAAACTTTATAAAACTAAGGAGTGAGGCTCAAATCAAAGGGCCTATGAGCACACTTGAGAAGCTGTCCTGACAAAGGAATTGTATCTGGTTGCCAACCCAAATTATAACCTGTCAATGTCCCTAGTAAACCTCATAATTTTGAATATGATTCTGTGAGATATGGTTCAGTGGCCATTGCAATGGATTTTGGGCTCAGTGTTGGAACAATATGATTGGTGTTGGGATTAGGACAAATAGGTGACCATATCTGACCTTTTGGGAATTGGTTTTGTATTGGGAAAGTTGCTGCTGGGACTGCTGTTTTATGAGGTTAAAAGAGGCCAGATGGAATTCCAAAATCTCTGTAGATGTTCATTAAAATGAAAAATAAAAAACCTAAATTAAAAAAAAGAATATGAAGATACTAAGTTGAAATTAAAAAAATAGAATATCATATATACATATTTTGCCCTGCATTGATTCTTGATCATTTGAATAAATTTCTGTTACTAGATGTAAAAAAAAAAAAAAGGAGGCCAGATGGGAGCATTCTCACACAATACCCACTCTTTATACTTGAGTAGTCCTCCAAACCTGATATCAGATTCGTCTTCATATAGTTCAGCTTCTTGATAATTTGCTCAGCATACAGACTGAAGAGGTATGGAAAAAGGATACAACCCTGACACACACCTTTCCTGATTTCAAACTATGCAGTGATACATTGTTCTGTTCCAAAAACTGTTTCTTGGTTTATGTAGAGGTTTCACATTAACACAAGGAACCTTAGATTGCTGTTCTTCTCAATGTTATCCATAATTTGCAGTGATCCACACAAATACCTGTGCACAGTGAATAAAACACATGCATTCATCTTTCTGGCATTCTATTAGGTTTCTGACTAGATTTGTCTGCAATGATGAATGCAATGATTTTCCTTCCTTAAAAATGTCATTTCATTATTCATCTGCCCTATTTTTTATGAATTCTTCTGTTAATTGAAGTATTTGGGAATAAAAAATTTCATTCCCATTAAATTATGAGAATCTCAAAGGGACACCTACTTAATCATTGGTCTTGAATGAACGAACTGTAATTGTTTTACATTAAATAGCTCACATGTGGATCAACACATACATAACACATAACCTTTCATTGACATCCATCCTTAGATTGTTCCAGGAAATCATAAAGAACACGAATAATGACAATCTCTCCCTTTTCTTTCTTTCTGGAATGGTTTAGGGGAGCATTTAGAACAATAACATTGTGAATGACCAGGCGAAATTCTCTAGATTTACTTTAGAGCTGATCACCTAAAGCCCAGCCCTTCCATGTCGCATGACTACTCATCCCCACTATGTCCAATCAGCTTGCAGGATAGGGATCCACCCACAATCAGGAATTCTGCATTTTGCATTTCCACTTCAGTGGACGTAGAGCTTTTTAAGGTGTCCATAGTTGCAGAGTCCAGGGCCAAACTTTTCTAACCCCTTCCCACAAATTTTCGTGGTCACGTTACCATTATGGGTTAAAGTCCTTTGCCACTACTGGTGGTGCCTAAGGGATGACTTTATGTAATCCACACGTGCTACCATGCATCTGCCTATTGGCACAATTATCCTTCCAGAAGACACAATCACTTTCACATGTCCAGAAGTACTCTCATGAAGATATTTATGAGGATTGAATTTGATTAAAATTTATATAAACATTGAGACCTTCCCACCTCATTTAGTAAAGCAGTAACTACTGCTTTCATTTCAGGAACTGATACGAGATATGATAGCCAGGGATCTGGTGGAAAGTTCTGGAACTTGAATTCAAAAGAAGAAAGTCGTTAGGAGCCTGAAGAATTTTAAGGCCTTAGGGAAAGCAGTGGTTCAAATCCCCTAGTTGCTCCTCAGGGGAAATATGGACAATCTTCACCTGGTGATTTACTTCCTCTGAAAACCTGCTGGAGCCTCAGCTTTGTCAGTTCCAACACAAAGATAAGGACAAAAGCAACAACAGCAGCAAGAAGAATAGCAACAACAGATTCTTAGCGATCTCTGGCCTAATGGTAAGGAGCTGCATTGACAACCCGAAGGCACAGAAATTCAAATCCACCAGCTGCTCTGTGGGAGAAAGAAAGATGGGTAATCTCCTTCAACTATGAGTGGGTTGACTTCACGCGGCATAACAAATTATAACAGATTCATGCCCTGGGTCCAGTTTTTCTTTGCCTTTTCTACTTCCGTCCTCCGGATTTTTACTTTACTCTTTCTTGTGCCTGGGGTCAAAAGTAATGAACCAGGTTTCCTATTGAAGGGTGCCAATGCTGAAAAAACGAACCAGTCTTGCAAATTCATTGGCTCTTACTGTGAATTAATATTTTGGAACAGGTTTAACATTTTTGCAAGCGTGTTCAAAACACCTGCTTCTTTAGAGTAGAGCTGTGCATGTCACTGGCATTGCAAGCCTCTGTTGCTTTTGGTATTATCTTTTGCTGGCTTTGTTTTTCTTCCCGTGAGTGAGCTACAAAATCCATTTTGCTAGTACTCAAGCTAACATTTGGGTTGGTTTCCCCCCCCCCCCCCCAGGTCTAGATTTTTACTGTGCAAAACTATCACTTGATTCTGGCCAGAAATTTGGCAAATGGACTCCCCCTACCCCAATATCTACATCAATAAGCAATTGAGTTTTAAGCAAAACTGATTTTAGTTCGAACTTAATGGTTGGAAGGATTCTCAAAGATCATCTGATTTGGTGTCTGTTCTAAGCTTCAATTCCCCTACAATACATTAGTTAGGGACTTTTTCTTTCAACTTTTGGCCCTTTGCTCCACCCCGGCCCCATCTATAAATACAGAATGGGAAAGAAAAGGTAGAGAAACTGTGATTATTGCATTTTTATGTCCGATTCTTGACCTTCAGTTTTAGTGGAATAAAATCTATGTGACAAAAAAGAATTTTCCAAAAGAAACTGAAACTTCCGTATAATCCAAATAATTTTCAAATTGTGGAAGCAATGCATGCTTATTATAGAAAATTTATGAAATGCTGATAAGTAGAAATAACCCAACTCATTTTCTGTTACACAAAGAAAACCATTACTGATATTTTGACCTTTTACTTCTAAATTTTTACTGTACATTTTTGTACACTTGTAATCATATTTTTTTCTGTGGTACATTTTTTCTTTTATTCCATACAGGTATTTCATCTTATTATATAAAACTCTTTATAAATATATTATTTGATGCCCATCATTTTTTCAGCAAATGGTCCTAATTGATTAAGCCATTCTTCCATTGCTGAACATTGACATTGTCTTCCTTAAATTGAGATAAATAATGCCTTAATGAACATGAAAACAATATATTTGAGAATGCTTTCTGTGTATTTTTTTGTGTATCATTTTATTGTTGATCTCAGATAGGGCAAAGGAAGCAATGGAAGATCAGGGTGAACAGCACAATAACAAAAGGAGCAATGAATTACTACTGGTCAAATGTAGTGGATTTAGTGAATAATGCAAATTTAACTTGAGTAATTCAGAGCTTCGTGACTTGACCTATGTAAGCTGTGGTGAAGTAAGTTAAGAGCACCACTTAAATTTGTGACTGTTTCTATATTTTCTGCCCCAGTGTCCTTCAGGTATGAGTTTGACAGTCTACTAATCTGAAAAGGAGACTTACCTAATGAAAGAAAGGAAAAGAGGTTAGATCTCTTTTGATTTAAGATGGGAGCATGTTGCCCATGTAGCTTGCCCTACTGTTTTCTGTGTTCTAGCTATTCTGTGCATAAATAGAGGGCTTTAGCTTCTAGGACTGTCAATCTGGCACCTTTCATGAGAACTAAATTCAGGTTAAAGGAAAAAAAAAAGGAACCATAGCTCACAAAGAAATTTGAGGGTGGAGGTGGGGGGTTGAGGAAAAGAATTAAATAGCAATATTCTACCCTTTCATTTACATGACACGCATTAACCGTAACATAGAAGTTCCAAGAGAACTGTCTTGTTCCCTTGTCTCCAGGAGCCCATGTAGGGCACTTTAATTGCCACATTTTCAAACCGATATAATGGTGGGGATGTCTTAGTAATTACCTTAATGAGATAACACCTTTCTTTCCCTCAACCTACTCATTATCACGCCTCTTGTTCAAATTTCAACTACAAAGAACTATACTTGTAAAAAAAAAAAGTCTGAAACATATTGTTCCAGGTCTCATACCCTTAAAATAATCACATTGCACATATCTTTGAAATATGAAAGGGAATAGTACACACAGACAATTCGAATATGTTAAAGGAAAGGCTTGAGATAAGTAAACTAAACATCTGGGTGCCCTTTAATTATTCTTGGTTGGATTCTTTATCTTGACCTATAGTGATGCTAAGGTGCCAAAGTGATGAATTTTAAGATGTTGGGCTGTGAAGACGTGCAGCTGCAACACTGATGGATTTAGGAAGGGATGGTAACAAGGTTAGCTGCATGTGAAGTGTGAATTGAGATTTTTGCAAAGAGACTGTGATTGCAGATGGGCATAATGTTGTACCCTTGCATGAAATCTTGCTATTATTGTATAATGGTCAGACAGAGTGTGAAATGACTTATTACTTTTCTTTTATTCTTTAATGAAGTTGGTTAGAGTAGCAGTACTACTGCTCGTCAATAGTAAAGCACACATACACAAACGTTAAGAAAGGTGCTGACATATTAAATATTTATTTAGTTTTGACTTTCCCCCCTAATCTTCAGGAATATCCATATGCAAACAGAAGCATCTTCTTATCTGTATAGATAAATTTATACTGATTTGCGTCTTTTCACTTACCCTTAATAATCATGTATAAATATCCATACAAGGCCCTAATGCATATAAAGGATTTAAGTATCCAAGAAGATGTCTAAGCTCTTTTAAATGTTTAGCAATGCTATAATGTTTTGGGACTGATTTTTGTATGGAGTTCTGAGTTGAAAACTCTCTTTGGGCTCATAGGTAGCTTTGAAATATTGGCTTATGTTCCTATGGTGACTTTAAAAGTTTCACGGATACAAAACATGAAGAAAACCCATGATGAGGTACACTGTATAATTTTTTATATGGAAGTATCAAATCATGGTTCTTTATGATATAGAACACATATTTTTTATTGTATTACAGGCACAGAATCCCTAATGTGAATGTCGCTTCAGTTCTCAATATCAGCATCACAAGAAGTTACTTTTGTCTTTGGAAGTCAAGGGGAAATAATGCTAAAATGTTAAAACAACAACAACAACCACCACCACACAACAAAATAGTAGTCCTTTATTGTCACTATTCTAGTTCCAGCTGCTTATGTTTGAAACAGTGAGAAAGGCACATTTAAAAAATATTTGATTTTGAAGATTAGGAATTTTAATCACCCTAGGATTTGTTGTATCCAATTCCTAAACCACATGCCTCTGGAAACTCTATGAACTTAGAGAAACAAAGAGAGCTGTGGAAAGGCCTTTGGTCTTTGTTCATAGAGAGTCACTGTGAGTTGATCTCAACTAGATGGCAATCAACAACAACAACAACAACAACAAAACAAGATTTTGTTATATAATCTTTAAGATTCATTATCTGTCTTAAATTGTTCTCATACTTTGCATACGGATAGTGTTTAGAAGAAATGCAAAGTTATTCTCAATGTACTTTCTTAAATAAAAATTTAGCGTTTAGAAAGAAATTTAATTGTTTTCATGTTTCATATTGCTAAATAGTTGGAGCTTAAATTTAATGGAAATTTTTGTTCTGTGGTGTGGAATATATAGAGTCAAATGATGTTCTTTAAAGCAGCACAAATCAGCCCTTAGAAACAAATTTACACCAACTGATCTCTAAGAGAAAGGTATTAAAAGTTTATCTCTCAGCACCAACTTTATTGACCTTTCCCCCTACTTTTCTTTGGGCTTACCAAGGAATTCTATGACCTGTGTAGTTCCTCATCACTCAAAAGATAGCATCACTTGTATTTATTTAGATAAAATCTGGAAATATAACAAATAACACACGTTCTTTTGCTATTTCTTGTTATATTATCTTTCACAGTGGACTTTGAGGAAGTTCTGGCAGTCTATTGGTAGGGAGTTGAGCTGACAGCCCAAAAGCAGGAGGTTCGAATCCACCAGTTGCTCCTTGGGAGAAAGATGGGCAGTCTCCTCCTGTGATATTTGCACCTTCTAAAAACCCGCTAACTAGGAGCACTGGTGGCCTAGTGGTAAAAAGCTGTGTTGCAGACTCAAAGAAATACTGTTCAAATCCACCAGACGCTCTGAGGGAGGAGGATGAACAATCTCCTCCCCTGCAGTTGACTGTCTTTGAAAAACTACTAGAGGGTCAGCTGTGGGATGGTTCTGACTAGATGGCAAACAACAACAACAAAACTCCACTGAAGGATCAGTTATGAATTGGTTCTGACTCGGATCAGTTATGAATTGGTTCTGACTCGACGGCACATCACAGTAGCAGACCTCCAGAGGGGCTGTGGTCTAATAACTTTGAGGTCATAGTGCTTAACTTCTTGAACTGCTAACTACAAGGCCACCAGTAGCTTTGAATCCACCAGTGGCTTTGTGGGATAAAGATGGACAGTCTCCTTCCTGTAAGGGTCATCCTGAGTCACTGTACAGCAGTGGGCTTGGTAGTGAAATGCGGTGATTGTCTTGTAATCCATTAAGATAAGAACTTCTATAGCTATATTAAACTGAATGTATGTAAGACCATCCATTATCTGTTCCATGGGTGAGACTCTGACGCACTACCTTATGAATTTCAGATATTTTTTTTAATTTGCTGAATGGTGTCTGTTGTAGTTAACTCTGACAGGAATTATCTACAACTCAACATCAATATTGTAAAACTTTGAATCCTTCCTCATTAAGAAAAGCTTTCCATTTACCATGAATACACAATAAGAGTATAAACAATTATTTAACTAATTTTTTCAGCTGATAGCTTTGTAACCGGGGCATCTTTTTGAATCTCTAGAATGAGACATCAGTTTGAAAGTGTTTAAAAGTGCCTTAATGGCTGTTTTCTTTAGTGAATTAGGAAATGTTCCTGTGGACTGGTCAGGGAACAATGAAATTATACACTTTACATATACAAAATGAAGTGCCATCACATCTCCTTCTTTAAGTGCTGGTTTTGAAATTCTGGAGTGTTGTCAGGAACATCAATCTTGTACATATCTACTGGATACTAGTGCTAATATCTAGTAAATTAATTTCTAACGCTACCCTCTGAATTACTTACATATGTCTTTTTGTCCCTAATTTCAAGGCCAGTGATCATTATAGATACTAAAATGTTTATATAATTGAACACCAAGTCATTGATTAATTAAAATGTGCTATATGTTGTATATATTGTGACACCGATGTGTCAAATGCGATCATGGTTTCCCATGGTGGACAGAGTATGGTGGGGCTCCCCAGTTAAAACAAGCTTGGAAGCAGAAGTGGCATCCACTTCTGTAAATAGCTTGCCTCCCTATGAACCTGAAGAAAGGATGAAAGTCATGCAAGGGTTGAGGACTTTCATTCATAGGGTCTCTATGAGTCGCCTATGACTCGATGGCACTTAACAACAACAACAACAACAACAACAACAACAACAACAACATGTATTAAGTGGCATTTCCATGATAAGATATAGTTTTCTTTTTGGAAGAAAGCACATCTCACCCTTCATCATGTTTTAATACATAGCATATTAATCATAGGGATATAATGAATGTTGTGGTGATGATGTAGCAAATTTTAAATAATTTTTAATTCCCGTTTGATTTTTTATTTAATTTTTGTCTAACATTTTACAAACAAGAATAATAGACTCCAGTAAAATTATACTAGCTGTGCTACTGGTTTATTAATTTTTAATTTTGTTTTAATTGTGATTTTAATGAACATTTGCTTAGAAGGTAGATTGTCATTCATTTATTGATGCACAATTTACCTCCTCACCCTCCCTCCTCAGCCACCCATAGCTGGCCCTCCAGCAGGTTTTCAGAGGCAGTTAATGGCACAGAAGAAAATTGCTCATCTACCTGCGGAGCAGCTGGTACATTTGAGCCGATCACCTTCAGGACTGCAGCACAGATTCTTACCACCAGACCACCAGAGCTACCTGGTTCATCCTTTTCTCTCCATACCTTTAAAAAAATGATATACATCCTTAGATCTTTTGGTTGTTGTTGATGATATTGTGTAAGAAGTAGAGAAATACATGGAATACTTTTCCTCTCAACAATTTTCTAAAAATGAGCATCTCTTAGAGACAGGAGCGAGGGCAGAAATCAGGGATTAAGTTCACTTTCCATGGATCCTATGTCCTGAATTATATTGAAAAATAAATCCAAGCAGCTACACAAGCTAAGAAAAGGAATAGAGAAACCATTATCTTATTAACAATATTCTTAACAGGGTAATGACAACTGGTAAAATAAATTGAGTTGGCAATTTAATAGGTATAATTCAAAGAGTAAACAGAAGCAGCTAAATTTCATGGTTAATAGTAGTACTATTGAAATAAGGCTGTTGGAAGACACTGTTAATGAAAACAGTGACTTCCAAAATGAAGCTACGTTTAGCAAGTATTTTTCACTAGAACTATTTGGCATGATGTTTGGGTTCAAAATTACTATTCTGTATTGCTTAATGCATTGTTAACTGGGATCTGCAATGTGTGTGGCAGAAGAGAGAAAGTGAGTGCTTTTTCATGTGCAAATGCTTACATCCAGATTCTCTTTGTATTTTACAATGCCCAGATTTGAAGATGCTTGGAGAATAAAAGGATACCAATAGAGAAAATCTGAAAAGTCAGGTATTATTTAGAGATTTTTGTTTTTAAAAAAATTAAATGAAAATGTGAAGAATTAGAAAACAGAACAGCTAAAATAAGTTTTAATGAATCACATCACACACACACACACACACACACACACACACACACAGGAATAAAAAGGTAATAACACATTTTCATTATCCTGAAAACAAAATCTGCCTGATGGCTCAACTCTATTAATTGGCTATTTTAGCTACTTACTAAAAGAATAAGGCTATAATAAAAAGCCTATCATTTTAAGGGATAGAATAGTATCATTATATTTGGTGATTTTCTGGCACTGGTATACTTCCTATTATAGGCAGTGTGGAAAGCATATTGAAAGAATATACTGAGGTATTTCATGAGAGAACTTCATATTTCCCAGACACTTTAGACACAAGATATATGAGAGGGGAAAATGGAACAAAGTAGGAATCTTAGTGACATAATAGCTGTCCCTAGAGTAAAATGATTCATAATTCACAAGAGAGCAAGGCTCAAGTGGATCATAGTTTTTTATGGCACAAATGGGATTAATATTGTACTTCATAGAACACAACATGTTTATAACAAAGATCATATTTCAACTTTCTCCTACTGCACTGAGGCTTAAGAGAAAGGGTACTGGAATATTTTCTCCCCTAGATTTAAAAAAAAGACCAAATATTTCTGCTGTTTAAAGTAGAAGTAATTTTGGCGTTATTTTACTTCTTAGGGGTCTGGAACGTATCCATACTGTGCAGCATTGTTATGATTTACTTGTATTTCCTATTATTTAAAATGTTTGATTATCTTCTCAACTTGGGCATTATTTTGATGGAATTGAAACTTAAAGATTGTCTCTTTTCTAAATAAGCCTAACTGTAGGAGTAAAGCAGATCCTAAAACATTTATTTGCATGTGTGTCTTAGAGACACCGAGGAGTGGAATAGATCCCTAAAGTCACTGTCATTGTTATTATGTGTCATCACAGTGGGACTGCTCAAAGCTGATACTCAAGCAGTTTTTGAGAGGATATGAATTGCACAGGAGGAAACTGCCAATCTTTCTTGGAGCTGCTGATGAATTCAAACCGCTTGTCTCTGGGTTGGCAGCACAATGCTTTACAGTAGGCAACCAGAGCTTCTCCTGAAACCATTAGAGACTGGTAATTGGAACAGTAAGAAAGCATGACTGCTGTTTGACTACATTATTGAGATAGATCGTTTGAATTTGCGAACTGACAGCAGAGTCAGTTTTTGTAGTCATTCTACCTATACTTTTTCTTCTATATGCCAATGTCCTTTTCTTTTTTTCTTTCTTCATTTTAATGCTTTCCCCACCCCCATGTTATTTATTGTTTGGGGTTGTTGTTTTTTTGTTTTGTTTTGTTTTTCCCTTCCATTCTTATACTTGTGTGTTTAGTGGCACAGTCTATAGGGAGCTGTGCTGCTAACTTAAGGGTCATGTCTCTTGGGTGTTTTGAATCATTTTTATGGGAGAAAGATGGTTAATCTCTTCTCATGTGATTTAAAGCTTTTCAAAAACCTACTGGAGGGTCAGCCATGAGTCAGTTTCCACTTGACAACAAGATGTTTAAACTTTGTGTTTAGTACTTGTGTCATTCTGCCATGTATAAAGTACCTATCCCCTTTTCACCAACAGTTGGTATTCACCAACTATTCTGATTATTTAAGAAATACAATTTTATTGTTTGTATTGGTTTAAATACTCCCTTGGTACCCACTTCATTGTTGGTTCATCTTAAAGTTTGAAAGGCTAATTCAAGAGCATTGATGAATGAACATCAAAATACATCTTGTCTCCTTGCTGCTTCTGCTATGGTACTGTCCAGCATTTCTTTTCAGTGCCAAATGGCCAGGGAGTCTTGGCAATGAGAACCTTGGGGTTTTGGCACTAGAGAGTGGACGTACATTTTCTCAACTGCCCAAATATTTTTTACTTTCAGTCTCAGCAGGCTTCCCCTTCTCTTCCATAGCAACAGTGCATTTGGGGGATTACTCTGTTGTTTTTTGCACTCCTACCTGCTGTGGGAGAATACTACTATTTTTCAAGCCGGGCTAAATTAGGTCACTGGTTAGAATTCAGCATGGCCCTGTAAGGCACTATTTCTAGAGGGTAGTCTTAGATACACTACTCATAGATAGGCCTACTTTGGGGGCAGCTAGAGGCAGAGGAGGGGAGATGTAACTAAATTATAAGGTTAATTGTTGGCTCATACTTCTTTTTTGGTAATGGAGTATGTTGAAAAGGAAATCTTCCCTTTAAGAAATGAATGCTAATATATGTGATGTGTCATGAACTACTTCCCAGTGTTAAGGTCATTTCCATAAGGGACCTTTTATTAAACTGAATATTTACTATGGTTAATCATCACTTGCTTAAATGATACATGACTATTCTTTTAGAGGACTTCACTTAAAACATTTTATGCTACATGGATTGTTTTACTGTGAACATTCTTGGTGATTGATACAAGCCTTTGCCAATGAATGACAAATTTACATACACATCATGTCAGCCAGCAATATTTTGCAGCTTTAATTGCTTTAGCTTCAGGCATTCCATGTCAAAATAGAGTGTTTAATGTCCTGCAAGTTGCTCTGTTTCTTTGCAACGTTAAGTTATTCTGTAATTTGTCTGTTTTCTTTCTAATGCATTGTCCATTAAGTCCTTTAATAATTCATAACATAAAATGTATGATGCAACTTTAAATAGAATTACTACTTTAAAAAAACAATATTCTAGATGTGTATTAAGATGATCAGAAGACTGGAAATGCATTTTCTTGATATGTCAAGGCCTTCCTTGTATCTAAGGTAAAAAGATCCTATTTTATATTGTTAAACCTTCATATAAATGTGTATTATATTGTATATATATTGAATATGTGCATATACAACCCTTTTGGTCAGCAGTATGGTGCTGGCAACCAGTTTGAGAGTCATCTATAGGAGCTGGTTTTACAGAGCTTGTTGGCTGGGATTGGTGAACAGTAGGGTGTATGCTAATTCACTGAGGGGAGTGAGGAGATGTGATAAGGCCTCCTATTTAAAAACCCATAAGGGCCCTCTGCCCTGGTTTAAATTGTTTGTCTGTCAAACATTCTTCTAAGTGGTTTAGCACTATTGCTGTACAGAGATAACTCATGGTTGCTGTGATGCTAAACATTGTGACACTGATGTGCCAAATGTGATAATGGTTATCCATGGTGGACAGTATTTGGTGGAGCTTCCTGATTAAAACAAGCTTGGAAGCAGGAGTGGCATCCACTTCTGAAATGGCCTGCCTCCAGAAACTCTATGAACATGGAGAAATGATCAAAGTTATAGGAGTGTTCAGGTCTTTTGTTCATAGGGCTGCTATGAGTCGTCTATGATTCGATGTCACTTAACAACAATAACAACGGCAACATAGAGAGAGCTACGTTGGCCTAGTAAACAGAAAGTTACGCCACCAAGCCAAAGGTGGGTGATTTTAATCTGCGCCCCTCAGGACTAGTTTAAATTTTTTTTTTGTCAAACATTCTTCTAAGTGGTATAGCATTGGTCTGTTCATTGCTGTACAGAGGTAACACATGGTTGCTGTGGTGCTAAACACTATGACACTGATGTGCCAAACGCAATAATGGTTACCCATGGCGGACAGTGTTTGGTGGAGCTTCCTGATTAAAACAAGCTTGGAAGCAGGAGTGGCATCCACTTCTGAAATGGGTTGCCTCTGGAAACTCTATGAATGTGGAGAAATAACCGAAGTTATACAAGTGTTCAGGTCTTTCCTTCATAGGGTCGTTATAAGTCATCTATGACTTGATGGCACTTAACAACAACACCAACAGCAACAATACATATCTGTGTAGTTTTATACTATTAGTTTTAGGTAAAATAATGTCTTTTCACTTTAAAAATCCACGTAGATAATATTTGAATCTATGAAAAGGGAAAAGATGATACTCTGTGCAGATAACTACAACATTTTAATGAGTTTATTTTATAAAATAAAAGGAAATAAAAGAGATGATAATCGTACTAATTTATTTAAGCCCATTCAAAAAAAAAATAGGAACATAATGTTTGATGTGTATTTGCTTGTTACAGGTCTAAAGTATATGAAAAGAATAATATTTAGATAAGTATTATCTAGAGCTCTGGTGGCCTAGTGACAGTAAGCTGTGCTGCAATCCCAAAGGCACCTGGTTTGAGGCCACCAACTGCTTCACAGAAGAAGGATGGGCAATCTCCTTCCATGTGATTAACTGCCTCTGGAAACCCATTAGAGGGTTAGCTATGGGTCTGCTCTGACTTGACGGTACACAACAACAAGAAGATTTTACTAAAGTTTGACTATTGCAATTACTAGTTGTTAGGATTTTATCTAGTGTTCATGTGTAAAGAATGACCTTTGTCAATAATTTTTTACTTCTGTTGTGATACTTGCATACATATTTATTTTGTCTCAGTATTATGATAAAAAATTAGCAAGATTCACATGTTGTTGTTGTTTGTTATAAGCTATTGAGTCATTCATGACTCAGAGCGATCCTACGTACAACAGCTCTGAAGCCTGCACTTCCTGAGCCAGTCTTTCAGTCTCTGACACACCTACCCCCATTACCCCAGTTACTGCATCAATCCATCTCATCCTAGGTCTTACTCTCCTGAGCTGTCCCTCTACCCTTCTAGACATGATGTCCTTCTCCCAGGACTGGTCCCTCCTGGCCACATGCCCGAATTAAGTGAGATGGAGCTTCAAAATCCTAGCCTCCAAGGAGAAACTTGCTTTCACCCTATTCAAGACAGACTTATTTGTTTTCTTGGTGGTCCATGGTATGTTCAAGACTTTTTTCCAGCATCACAATTCTAAGTTGTAGATTCTTCTTCTGCCATCCATCCTTAGTCAATGTCCAGCTTTCTGATGCATAGCAAATAATTGCAAAGACCGTGGCCTAAATCAGGCACACCTTAATCTCTAGATTGACTCCATTGCTTCTCAGTTAGAGGTCTCTGACAGTAAATTTTCTTAGTGCAATTAGTCTTTTGATTTCCTGACTGCTGGTATCAAGAGTGTTGCTTGTGGAGCTGAGCAAGCTGTAATTGTTAACAACCTCAATCTTTTCTCCATCTTTCATGGTGCTGCCAATTGGCCCAGTGGTGAGAATCTCTTTGTTTTCTTAATGTTGAACTTCAATCCATACTGAAGGCTACAGTCCTTGACTTTCTGCAGCAAGAGTTTCAGGTCCTCCTTAATTTCAGCAAGCAATGTTGTATCATCTGCATAATGTAGGTTGTTGATGAGTTATCTCCAATACTGATGCCATGATCCACGTCATAAAGCCCAGCCTCCCAAATCCAAAGAGTTGCAAACAACTTCTGTTCTCATTTAACAACAACAACAAAAAAAAATGCAGGCTCAAATATTCATATAGTCTAGATTTACTTTTGTCCAAAGAGAGAAAAACAGGATATTGGGGCACAGGGCCATGACCATATCTCTGAAAGGACCAGAAGGAGTAAGAATAGCACAGACCCTCATCACCCCAGAACAGAAACCAGATAAAGAGCCCCAAGTCCAGTCTCATGGTGCCTCTAGAGCCACACCAACAGCAAGAGGTTTTTTTATTCACCGTTGACTCACTGACTCACTGTTGAGAATTATTAGAGAAGTAAGTTGGAGTGTGGGTGAGGCAAAGAATATCTCACATTGCAAATCCAGGTTTTAGTTCAACAATACCAAGACACAATTCCTCAATTACTCCTGGCTCTGGTTTCAGTTCACCAAGGAGCTTTTTCTTCCTTCGTCAAAGGCAAGAGTAACAAAACCTTTAACTGTGGCCAGCACAAGTATAAGAAGCCTCAGGTCACACCTTGCCACAGTTTCTCCACAGCAATACCACAGTCTCTCCACCATCATCACCAGGGTCTCACCACCAAGGTTTTTCTCCAGTCTCCCTCAAGTCTTGCCACCTTAGTCTTGCTTGCCTCGAATCTTGCTGCTGCAAGTTTAGCTTGCCTCAAGTATTGTTGCCAAGTGGAGGAAGCAATCTCTTAGCCTAGTCCCACAGCTGTTCATGATTTTCAGGACCATGTGCATATAGTTAAGGTAGCAGGAAACCAGAGGGGGCTAACTGTAATGAGTTGGAAAAAAAAGAAAATTTTTAGGCTAACACCACAACCTTTAAAACATCTTCTCTTTTGCCCTCCTGTAGATGGTCTAGTCTCACATTCTTTGGGCTTGTTGCCATGTTTCCAGTCCTTGGAGAAGGCATCATGTTTGGAAGGGTGAAAGGACAGCACAAGAGAGGAAGATGTTGGATAAGATGAATTGACACAGAAATCATGGCAGTGGGAGCAGGCGTGTTAGAAACAGTGAGATTGGCTCCAGATAGGGCAAGGTTCAGAGCTATTGTTCATAGGGTTACTATGAGTCTAAGTTAACTTGATAGCACGTAACAACAACAACAACAAATGTGGCGTAGGGGTAAGAAGTTGTGCTGTAATCCCTAAGGCATGAAATGAATATTCATTAGTTGTTCTTTGGGAGAAAGGTGGGTAATCTCCTTCTGTGTGATTTATTGCCTCTGAAAACTTGCTAGGGAGTCAGCTCTGTGACAATTCTGACTTGACAGCACACAACAACAGTCACGAAAGACCCAGTGACCACAACAATGGGCTCGAGTATGTCAGAGATTGTGAGGATGGCACAGGATAGGACAGGGTGCAGATCTGTTTTTCCTAGAGTTATTATGAGTTGTACTCAACTAGATGGCATCTGATTCATAGCAAAAACCTTTGTATAAACAAATGAAATACTGCCTGGTCCAGAACCAGCCTCATAATGGCTGCTGTGATTTAGCCCATTGTTGGAACTACTGTGTCCATCCAACTGTTTGAAAGTTGAGAGTCTTCTCCATTTCAATGGGCCCTTTACTTTGCCAAGTCTGATGTCTTTCTCCAGAGACTGGCTCATGTTTATAACATGCCCATTATATATAGGATAAAATTCCACCATTCTTCCTTAGGAGCATCCTGACTGTACTTCAAGACAGATTTGTTTGTTCTTTTGGGTGTTCATGGTCTAGTCAACATTCTTTACCCATACCATGATTAATAAAGAAAATGTAATACTTGTTGCTGTTGTTAGGTGCTCTTGAGTCAATTAGGACTCATGGTGACCTTGAACCCTGTCCTATGCTTCACTATCTCTGATGTACTTAAGCCGGTGGTTACAGTCACTATGTCAGCCCATCTTATTGAGGATCTTCTTCTCTTTCACTGATCCTTCCATCTTTGCAAGCTGATGTCCCTTTCTGAGGACTGACACCTCCTAACAATATGCGTAATATATGGGAGTTGAACTGTCACCATCCTTGCATCCAAAGAGGACCCTGGTTGCACTTTCCAAGACATATTTGTTCGTTAGGCAGTTTTTAGGATATTCAGTACTATTTCCCAATACAACTCAAAGGCATTGATTTTTCTTCTATTAACCTTTTCATAGTCTAACTTTCAGATACATGTAAAATAACTAAAAAAGACCTTGGCTTAGATCAAGCACATCTTACTTAGTCTTTAAACTATCACTGCCACTCTTTAGCACCTTGGAGAAGTCTTTGAAAGCAGATTTTTCCAGTGCAAGATGTCCTTTGATTTCATGACTCCTAGTGACAAGGGTGTTGATTGTGGATCCAAGAAATTGTTGTTGACTATTTCTTTTTCTCATCTATTATGATGATGCTTATTGGCTCAGTTACAAAGATTTTTGGTTTTTTTATGAGATATAATCCATATTGAAGATGGTAGTCATTGATCTTTTGCACCAAGGATTCCAAATCCTCCTTACTTTCAACAAGTAAGATACATAACTCGGGTTCTTCTTTGGATCCTGATGCTATATTCTTCTTCATAAAATCCAGTTTCTTGAATGATTTATCAACATACAAATTGAATAGGTAACGAGAAAGGAAACAACCTTGACACACACTTTTCTTGATTTTAAACCATGCAGTATTCCCTTGCTTTATTTAGATAACAGCTTTTTGGTCTTGATATAGGTTTCACATGAGTAAAAGTAAGTGTTATGGGATTCTTATTCTTCTCAATGTTAGTAATAATTTGTTATGATCCACACAGTCAATGGAGCAAGGGAACACTATGCTTTAAAATCAGGAAGGGGATGAATCAGGGTTGTGTTATTTCTCCATATGTATTCAGTTTGTATGTTGAGTAAATAAATAATTTACTAAGCCAGACTCTGACAAGAATGTGGCATAAGGATTGGAGGAAGACTCATCAACAACCTGCATTAGACAGATTGAAACAATTTTGCTTTTTGAGAGTGAAGAGGATATGAAACCTTGCTGCAGAAGATCAAGGACTACAGCTTTTGGTATAGATTACATGTTGGTACGTACCAACAATCAACATTATGACAGATGGAAAAAATATTGAAGCTGTCAATGATTTAATCTTGCTTGGATCCACAGTCAGTGGTACCAACAATCAGGAAATCAGTAACTGTGTTGCATTATTTAAGTCTGCTGTCAGGGACCTCTCCAAAATGCTGAAAAGCAGTATCAGTTTGAAGACTAAGGTGCACCTGATTCAGGTCATGGTCTTCTCAATTATCTTCTGTGTGTTAGAGAGCTGGACAGTGAATAAGGATGACAGAAGAAAAATTGATGCCTTTGAGTTATGGTGTTGGAGAAAAAAAAATATTGAACATCCCATGGACTGCCAAAACAACAAACAGATATGTCTTGGGTAAGTGTGGCCAGAGTGCTCGTTGGAGGCAAAGTTGGTGAAACTTCATCTTCCATACTTTGGACTTGTAGTTAGGCAAGACTAATCCTTGGAAAGGGGCATCATGCTTCGAAA
The DNA here is from genome assembly GCF_000299155.1 of Elephantulus edwardii. NCBI lineage: Eukaryota > Metazoa > Chordata > Mammalia > Macroscelidea > Macroscelididae > Elephantulus > Elephantulus edwardii. The sequence continues at coordinate 2,398,108 of NW_006399992.1, read as the reverse complement.
GATGGAGGGTCCGATAAGGAGGGGAAGACCTCCAAAGAGATGGATTGATACAGTGAATTCAGCCATGGGCTTTAGTGTGTTAGACGTGTTGAAGATGGCACAGTTTAGACTGGCTATTCATAGAGTCACTATGAGTTGTACTCAACCCAATGGCACCTCACAACAACAAATACAATCAAATGCCTTTCCATAGTCAAAACACAAATTGATATTTTTTTCTGATTATTTGTGTTTTAGTGAAGATTCATATGACAACAACAATGATATCCCTGGTGCTATGGCAATTCTCTGTCAATGTACTTTTCTAGCTGTTATTAATATCATAAAATATATAAACATAGGGAAAACAAAAATCCACAGAACTGAACAAATAAGCAACATCATGATGATAAACAAATGGCTGAGTTATTGAGAATTTAATTTTACTTGGATCCACAATAAACACCCATGGTAGCAGCAGTCAAGAAAGCAAATGAGAAAATCTGCAAATGATCTCTTTAAAGTGTGGAGAATTGAGTCGAACTAGGGATGAAGATGTTTCTTCAATTATTCTATTTTTCTGTTGAGTGGCAACAGTGGTCTTGGAGAAGTTTAGCTCCAACTGGTTGTTGATTCTTTATGATCTCAATTTTGTACTTGGTTTTCTAAGGATTGTGGAGCACTGGAGGAGTTTCTGTAAGGAGAGTCCTTTGGCATAGGAATAGTGTGTTGGACTGTTATAAAAAAGGTCAGCAGTTCAAATTCATCAATGACTTTCAGGGGAATTATAGACGTTCTCCGACTACAAATATTTACAACATTTGAAACTCCATGGAGAGCCATGAGACCTGACTTGATGACAATAAGGATTTTGGGGGAGGAGTTTCTAGTTTTACCTTTCATTCATTTAAACTCATAGAGAAAAGTATAATTTTTTATAAAATTCTATTCCTTTTTAAAAATTTCATTGCTGGTGAGGTTTTTTGAATTTTAATTTTTATTTGATATTGGTTTGCTTACAAAGTTCATACACACTGTGCTTCACACTATTGTTAATTCACATTGTGTTTCAGACAATCACTCCCATGCCTTTGTTGTTGTTGTTATGTGCCGTCGAGTCGCCTGCGACTAAAATCAATAATCATTGGACAATGCCCACCATTACCCTGTCTTTTCAGGTCCCCGACAGATCTTTCTCATTTCCTTTACCACCCCTCCCCTCAAATTGTGTGCAACACTGTGATTTCACCCCTACTCATCCTTACCCCTCTGCTCCCACTTTTCCGCCCTTGGATCACCATGCATGTTTTACTAGTTATAGTATATATTTTTTTTTTTGGAAGGTGTATAAACCACTTATTAACAGATAAGGCCTACAGACTTACTTGTTCTAGGACACACCCACAGTACGGGCCGATGGCCAGTGGTCTTCGCGTGCTGGCCTCGAACTTGAAGGCCCCAAAAGTGGCGTAGTCCTCTGTGGGCACGGATCTCTTCAGTTGCTCCAGGTCTTCACGGAGCTTGTTGTCCAGACTATTGGCCAGAAACTGTATTTCCCATCCTTCACATCTTTTTGTCTGTTCAAGAACCAGTCTGAAATCTTGTACTGGCGTGAATTCTGCATAATGGTGATCACACGCTCCATCTCCTCTTCAATAAGCTCTCCTGCCCTCTTGATGAGGTCAATGTCTGCTTTCCTCAACACCACATGAGCATTATCTTCACCCTATACCTTTAATGGCAGTGATGGCAAAGGCTACTTTCCACCACTCATCGATGTTAGTGTTGAGTACTCGCAAAATGCGCTGGAACTTCTCTGGGATCACTACAGACATGGCGGCAGCAGCAAGGGTGGTGTGTAGGCCTCCAGTGGAAGAGATAGTTGTCCTATTTTTACAATAATGGTCTTATGCAGTGTTTGTCCTTATGAGACTGAGTTAGTTCACTCAGCATAATGCTCTCTAGTCTCTACCGACTTATGTAAAAACAATTTCTATTTCTTGATAGTTTATCATTTGGACAGACACTTCACACTTCAATGGTATTTTTTTAATAAACTGTAATAGTTATTGTCATTTTTAAAAAGTAAAGTATGATGATGCATTTGGGGTATTTTGATCTTTTGAAAAGCCTTATTTTGTTGAGTTTAATTTTAATATTCTTTTGGGAAGTACCTTAAAGGAAAGTTGATAAATGTGGATTTTTTGAGATATAGGACTTCTCCCCTACAATAAACTTAGTTGATCACTTATCATTGCAGCCCTTTTTTTGTTTGTTGTTGTTGGTTGTGTGTTCGTGTGTTTTTAATTTTTTTTTAAACACACCATGGTTAAATGGTAAAACTAAAGTTGTACCATGTTGACTTTGGTGGGTTCAAAATCTGTTTTCTGACTTTGAATGTGAAGTTTCCATCTTGAAATTTGAAACCAGTTTCCATATTGAACTTTGAAAGTCTGAATTAAAGAGTAGTTGAAATATTTTAATTTATGCTTTCAGAACTGGCTGCAAGGATAAGAATATGCTTTAGGAGATAAACAGATATAGATATACAGATATAGATATGCATATATATCTATATATACACATATACATATATTTATACACACATGTATGTATATATACTGTTTGAAAGGGAAAGGGGAGGTGAGGAGTGGAAGAATAAAGAAGAAATCATCAGGACAGCAGAGATCAGAGATTAGGAGAGTGGTGGGAGAGTGAAGATAGGTAAGGTGCAATGGAGACTTGAGATAAAGAGACAAAAGTAACATAACATATCAGTAGTAAATAATTATAAAAATATAAGTACAAAATAAACATGAATTAAACAATGTGTATGAATAAGTACATGATGGTAAAAATAAATAATAAAGTATTGGCTTTAGTGAAGAATAAGAACTATTTAACTATATTAGATAAAGGCATATTTGAATAGGTAAGGCAAATAGATTAGGATAATTGGTAATTATATATGTATGTGTACACACACACACATACATATACATATATTTCTTCCCCCTTATTTATCTGTTTATTTCATTTTGGATGGAAATACTCCTAGACAATTATATGAAGCAATGTTATGTTGAGATAAACTTTTGGCCTAACAATTCTCTTAGGATATTCTCTACCATTTGCTGATTTAGAAAATGTCCATAGTATTTAGAACAACCCTCCACCAAAAAAAGAGGAGAGATCTTGGTAAATAGAAATCAGTTACTCTTGCTTACTTCCCCAGGTCTGAGCCTTTTTTTCTTGCCCTGTCTTTGCAATTCTAAGGAATAACTTGATACTCTACCCCATGCCTGGCGTGGAGAGGGCAAAGACAGGGTGAAGAGAGGGATACTTGTGGCCACATTTCTGTATTAACTTTAATTTTTCATTGATAATTAGACTCTTGAAGCCACCTGATATTTCTGACCAGCAGGAAACAAAAGCCCACTGATTGACTCAGGGGATGCGCAGAAGCGGCCCCCGCTGCGCTCACGCAGCAGCTCCACAAAGACTAAAAACAAGAGCTGTGGCAAATTGGATCACCATACAAGTTCCAACTGGCCCATTGTGTACAAGTAGTAAATTGGGAGCTGATATTTCTGAGAACTATTTATTAGCAAAGCTTGGTGTTTTACTCCCACTCTGCCCCCTCAACCCCACCTTTTTTTCTTTTCTTTTTCTTTAGCAAACATCTTTTATACCAAGTTAGATGAGGAATCCAATCCACTTACAAAATATCCAGGTAATAATCCAAAGAAATATTCTGACTGGAGATCCACTAACTGCATGTGACACATTTGCTGAATATTTTTCCAAGTAATTATAATAGGCATTTGGTTTACCTAATTGTATAAAGGGCAAACGAAATGGGTGATGTTTGCACAAGTTTACTGAAATGCAAAAATAGAATAATATTTTAGAAATCCAGTATTGTTGTTGCATATATTATTAAGATTTTTTTTTAAAAAAGAAGGTGTTTCAGTGACAACTTCTGGTGGAGTGATCAGTTCTAACCATTTAGTACAAAAAAGGTGTGAAAATACTAGGCTGTGGCCAGTTAGCAGAAATCATAGTTACACAAGCCTAGACCTGCATGTCTTACAGAAGAATTGATAACTCTGGTTTTCTTTTCTTTTTTCCCCCCAATTGAGCAATGCAGAAAGAGAGAGAGGAAAATGGAATCTGTTTTATTAGTTGTTTACATATGTACTTTCTCTGAAATTTTTTAGCTTTTGGAAAGTAAGGAAGGTGCTATTATTGGTAACAATATGATAGGAAAAAAGTATCCAGAAGCTTCAGAAGCCAAAATTTATGTACAATTGTTACAATATAGCCTTAAGAGATACCAAATAATCATTTTATGAGTACTTATTAATCTTTTATGGACATTATAAAAATATGCAACAGAGTGAAACATTGCCCAGATCTGTACCACCCTCACAGTCTCTGCTGCCCTTAAACCTATACATTCTGTCAATCATTCTTTCTCTTTTTTACTGACTCTATTAAGTATGCTGTCTTTCTCCAGGAACTGGCTCCTCTTGTTAACATGTGTACAATCTGTGAGATGGTGTTGTTGATTACCCTGAAGTAAGAATGAACCCAGAGCTGACCATCGGAGGCAGTAACTAGCGTGCAAAGCAGCAGGTGGATTTGAAAATCTTGCCATTTTCATATCTAAGATGTCTTCTGCTGGTACATCTTCCAAGACAGATTTGTTTGCTCTTTTGGCAATCTGTAGTATATTCAATGTCATATGTCAGCACCACAATTTAAAGGCATTAATTGTTCTGTAGTCTTCCTTATTCATTGTCCAGCTTTTACCTATATATTGTTGCTGTTGTTGTTGATTACCTTCTAGTTGAGCATGACTCATAGTGACCCTATGAACAAAAGGCCTGAAGTCCCTCTACAACTATCAACATTTATCAAAGTTCATAGAGTTTCTGACCTGTATATTAGGTGACTGAAAGTACCATGATTTGAGTCAGGCCCACTTCATTCTTTTTTCTTTTTAACACAGTAAAGAAGTTTTTACAGCAGATTTGACCAGTGTAATATGCCATTTGATTTCTTGACTATTGTTTCTGTGACTTTTAATTCTTAATAAACAACTTCAGCCTTTTCTCCTTTTATTGTAATGTTGTTATTTATTTGTCCAGTTGTGAAGATTTTGATTTTCTTTACGTTGAGGTATAATCCTTAGTCTTTAATCTTCTTCAGTGAGTGTTCCAAGTCCTCTTTATTTTTAGCAAGCAAGACAGTTTCATCTACATATGGCAAGTTGTTAATTAGTCTTTCTCCAATTCTAATGGTGTCATCTTCATATAGTTCAGTTGCTTGGACTGTTTCATTCAATGTACAGGTGGAATAGATTTGATTAAAGGATATGACATAGTTTAAAATTAGGAAAGGAATATATTTGGGTCAAGTCTAAACCAGTTTGCTTTATCATGGATTTGCCTTAATTTCCTCTCCATTTAGAAGTTCTGTAACTTAAAAAAAAAAGAAGTTCTGTAACTTACTCTCCTTTTTGCATTGCAGCTGTCCTCATTTACAGACTGATAACCTTGACTCCCCACTTTTCGTCTCATGTGCTTGTTTTGTATATTTTTAAGTCTGTGATTTCAAAAGCTCTTGGCTCTCATTCTTTTGAATTACTTATCAAAAAGTTAGAATTGCATTTTTTATTCTGAAAGATTTTTTGTTCTGTATTTTTATCACCATTTCCCCTCATCTTGTCTTATTTTATGGTATTTCCCCACCAGACTAGTTTAAAATTGTTTGCTGCCTCCTAGACACTGTGGTGTTTTTATATTTGAGTTATTTTGTCCTGATATATCTGATTGAGACATGCAAGTGAGTTGCTCTTCTTGCTAATTTGGTAATTCTTAGTGTTTCACTTCCTGTCGCTGGCTGGTATGCTAGAAATAGAGGTATATGTGAAATTTCTTTTTGCTTTTTGTATGGAGCAGTTTAGGACAGATTGGACCTGTGTTGATGGAGGTCTTTTGTAAATTAGGTCAATCAGGAATGGTCTTTATTCTTATCCAGTGGGTGAATTTGCAGGAGGTATATATGTAGCTGGATACTTGCTGTCTGTTGTCAGAGGGAGCAAAGAAAAAGGAAAGCAAAATGAAACAAGATAAAACAGTATCAGCAAGCTTGGACAAACAAAAACAAAAACAAACCTCCAAAACCACTGCCCAGCAATAAGTGGAATGCAAAAGGAAAGAAAATCAGAATAGTAAGATTTAAAAAAAAAAGAAAGATAGAAAAGAGAGGAAGAAGAGGGAGAGAGGGGAAGAGAGAGAGAAATTGTCAAGAGAAGAAAAAAAGCTAGTGCAGGTAAAGTGGAAGAAATGGAAACAAACATATACACACACAAGAAAAAACAAACAAAAAATAAAAAAAAATAATGGGAAGGGAAAATGGGAGAGAAAAAGGAGGGAACTTGGAGAAGAGTAGGCTGGACACCTGATTGGGGCTCTTCCCACTGCTACCAAAGGTGGTGGTGAAATGTCTGGCCTGGGACAGTGTATCTTCCAGTCAGGATACAATTGGGTATGGAGTGGCCAGGCAGGTTAGAGTTTGCTCTTCTGAGAGGTGACTAAGGCCCCAAGATGTGAGCTGTGCCATGGATAGCACCTTTACCATTCTGGGAGGGTTGAAGCTCAAGCCCCTATCATGGACAGTCTCTGTTGGCTGCAGGGGAGCCTAGAATAGTCTTTCTGGCTTGAGATTGTGTTTTTTGTGGGTCCAGGGGATGAGTGCAGGCAAGATACCCAATCAGAGATGACTAGTGAGTAGAGATAGCACTGCCTGTTTGAGAAGCCCAAGGAGTTGTACTCCACAGAAGAGGTACTTCTCCAAATGTGACAGTGGTGTATGCTGGAGGAGGTATTCACAAGCATACCTTGTGAGAGAAAAGGACACTAGATGGAGGTGCTCCCACCAACAATGTAGGAGTTGGGTGATAGCCATGCATGGATAGTCTATCTACTGGTAAGGGAGTTTTCTGGACACCTAAACAAGTTACAAATGACACAGGATGATGGAAGATCAGGCAGAGTTTCATTCTGTTACACATAAGGTCACTGTAAGTTGAGGTTCACTTAAAGGTACCAAATTGAGGAGCAATGATGTTAGTTTGAGGACTAAGGTGCAGCTGACTCAGGCCATGGACTCTTAATCACTTGCTATGCCTCTTAAAGCTGGACAGTGAATAAGGATGGCAGAAGAATTGATGCCTTTGAATTGTGGTATTGGAGAGGAGTACTGAATGAATATCCCATGGACTGCAAAAAAAGTACAAACAGATAAATCTTGGAGAAAGTGCAGTCAGAGTGATCTTTGGAGACAAAGTTTATAAAGCTTTGCGTGTTGCTAGGAGAACTATTCCTTGGAGAGGGACATCATGCTTGGAAAGGTGGAGGAATGGCAAAGGAGAGGAGGACCCTTAACTAGATGGACTGACACTGTGACTGCAGCAATGGATTTGAGTATGTCAGAGATTGTGAGGGTGGCACAGGATAGGACTGATTTCAGATCTGTTGTTCACAGGGTTGCTGTGAGTTGTACTCAACTCGATGACACCTAAGACCAGTGACAGTAACAGCAACAGCAGCAGCAGCAGCAACAACAACAACAACAACAACAACAACAACAACAACAACAGCAGCAATGTGATGAGGTCTACCTAGTGAGGAGCCAAAGCATCCTATTAATAGCTGGCATTAATTTGTAAGGCACTTGAATGGCCTTGAAAATGGCTTTTCCACCCCCAACCAAATTTTAGGCTACTATAGCTGCAGCTAGAATACGTTTTGATTGTAGCCCCATGGATGACCTGTTTAACTCTTAATTCTTGTTTTCCTATGAATCCATTCTGTTTTCTGTTTTCTACTTGTTGGGAGATATTTCCTTTTGATTCTAACAAATTACTGCACATTTTTGGAGCAGAGGAATGTAGTGCACAAATTTAGGACATAGAATCAATGTCTTTTGCTGGAGCAAAGGTCAAGCATATAATCTTCATGTTGTTGTTGTTATGTGCCGTTGAGTCGCTTGAGACTCATAGTGACCCTATGTACAACAGCCCTAAACCCTGCTCTGTCCTGTGCCAATCGCACTGTCTCTGACACTCCCATCCCGATTACCCCAGTTGCTGAATCAATCCACCTCATAGATGACCTTCCCCTCCTGCACTGTCCCTCCACCCTACCAAGCATGATGTCCTTCTCCAAGGACCGGTCTCTCCTCACAACATGTCCAAAGTATGTTAGATGGAGCCTCAGAATCCTTGCCTCCAAGGAACCGTCCAGTTTAACCCTTTTCAGGATGAATCTGTTTGTTTTCCTAGCAGTCCATGGTACTCTCAATACTCTTCTCCGGCACCACAGCTCAAAGGCATCAATTCTCCTTCTTTCTTCTTTAGTCATTGTCCAACTTTCTGATGCATAACAAGTGATTACAAAGACCATGGCCTATATCAGATGCACCTTAGTCTCCAGAAAGATGCCATTGCTCTTCAGTACTTTGGAGAGGTCCTAACAGCAGATGTTCCCATGGCAATGCACCTTTTAATTTCCTGGCTACTGGTGCCAAGAGTGCTGACTGTGGAGCCAAGCAGACTAAAGCTGTGTACAATCTCAATCTCTTCACTATCCATCCTGATGCTGCCAATTGGTCCAGTGGTGAGAATCTTTGTCTTCTTGACATTGAGCCTCAATCCATATTGGAGGCTGCAGTCCTTGACCCTCTGCAGCAAGCACTTCAGGTTCTCCTGAGTTTCAGCAAGCAGGGTTGTGTCATCTGCATAATGCAGATTGTTGATAGATCTTCCACCAATCTTGACCCCACATTTCTCCTCATAGAGCCCAGCCTCCTGGATAATCTGTTCTGCATACAGGTTGAAAAGGTATGGAGATAGGACGCATCCCTGCGCACACCCTTCCCAATTTTGAACCATGCAGTGATCCCTTGCTCTGTTCTGACGATTGCCTCCTGGTCCAAGTATAGGTTTCGCATTAACATGATCAAAGTTTGTTATGATCCACACAGTTAAACGCCTTTGCATAATCCATGAAACACAGATATACATTCCTCTGGTATTCCCTGCTTTCAGCTAAGATCCATCTAACTTCAGCTACAATGTCCCCAGTACCACGACCCCTTCTAAACCCAGCCTGGACTTCTGGGAGTTCTCTGCTGATGTGCTGTTCCAGACGTTTTTGGATAATTTTCAGTAGGATCTTGTTTGCATGTGAAATCAATGATATTGTTCTATAGTTTCCACACTCTGTTGGGTCACCTTTCTTTGGGATAAGAACAAATATAGATCTGTTCCAGTCAGTTGGCCAAGTGGTTGTTCTCCAGATTTCTTGGCACAACCTGGTGAACACGTCCAGGGCAGCCCATACAAAATACCTGAATTCTAGAGAATAACTGTTCTTTAATAACGGAAATGTTAACTTACTTCATGTGATCCTATTCACATCATCCTTGTGGTACTAGAGGGGAATTGGTAACTGAAATAAAAATGATGTTACGTGTTGTGTTGTTCTATGAATAATGTGGTCCTATGTTTCTGGCTGAGGAGTTTCTTGTCTTGTGGCAGCCTCCATGAAAAGTTGGCAGGTTATTTAGCTTGCAAGGATGATAAAACCTTAGACTCATTGTAGTTCTTGTGGTTTTAATTTACTCTCCTCTGTATACCTAAAGTTGCAAACATGACATTTTTTCAACCAATTTTTTTATTCATCCACCAAATTAAACTCTCTCTAAACTGCTCTTCAGTCCTGACAGTACATGATTCTAATCTGTCAGCCGCTCTGTGGGAGGATGGGCAATAATTTTCTGTTTGATTAATTGCCTCTGAAAACCTGCTGGAGGACAGCTATGGGTCAATTCCAAATCTATGGTACACAACAACCAACACAAAGCTTAAATAAAATTGTCTCCTATTTTCTCTGCTCTTTTTGGGGAGGAATTTTTTGCAAATACTTCAGGAATGTGAATCAAACATACGCTTCTCTCTCTTGACTTAAAACTCTCAAAACTCAAACTCATGGCTATCAAGTAAGAACTGACTCATAAATGGCCCTTTAGCCAATTTTCAGAGGCTGTATTTTACACTGGAGGAGATTGCTCATCTTTCTTCTTTGCATCAACTGGTGGATTTGAACTGACAGAGAGGTGCTGCCTTTTGGCTAATAGCAAAATTTTCTACAGATTATGTCACCCGAAGATCCCTGACTTAGAAATCTAGATGATGGTCATGTTTCATTTTGTTACATTTTACCCTTATTGCTGCATTTTAAAATCAAGAAAACAAAGGTCCTCACTATAGGACCAACAGCAAGTCTGCTGTCAGGGACCTGAACTGTCAGAATGCTGAGGAGCAATGATGCCAGTTTGAAGACTAAGGTGTGCCTGATTCAGGCCCTGATATTCTCAGTCATCTAAGGATGACAGAAGAAGAATTGATGCCTTTGAGTTGTGGTGTTGGAGAAGAGTGCTGATTATCTCTGGGACCTCCAGAAGAATAAATAGGTAAGTCTCAGGAAAAGTGCAGCCAGAGTCCTCCTTGGAAGCAATGAAGGTAAGCTTTGTCTTTCACACTTTGGGCATGCAGCAAGGGGAGACTATTCTTTGGAAAGCTTGGAAAGATGGTAGGATAGCAAAGGAAAGGAAGACAAGATGAATTCACACAGCGACTTCAGCAATGGGTTCCAGTGGCAGAGATGATGAGAATGGCACAAAGATAGGGCTGGGTTCAAGTCAACTGCTCATAGCTTTGCATGAGTTATACTTGACTTGATGGCACCTAACAACCACAGTAAACCTTAACATCAACTATTTTTTAAGAAAATGCTGAAAATTTATTTTTTTCTGGGAACTAGTTTTCCTTTATTTTTTTTTTAAAAAACCCCTTCGTCCTCACCATATTTTGACCAGAATAACATTTACCTTTGCTTTATCTTTATCTCTCTCAGTACTTAGCCCTTATATATACTATTGCTTGATATATGAGCACTGTTATTGTGACTTATAATTGTTTTATATAAGTGACATATTCGTGTTGGGTTTTTTAAAATAAAAATCATGTTACCAAAGACAAATTCATTTTCTCCTGTATAATACAAGGAAGTCCTTATAGAGAAGAAACTTGGCTTTTGTTACTTGGTAAGATTTACAGAGCTGGACAGAATGTGTTTTACATTGTAGTCACTTATCCAATGTTGGCAGGCCAAAATGTTCTGGTTTCTTGGGAAAATCTGAATTTCATCTGATGGCATTGCCATGTTCTTTGAAGATAGGCTTAGGAGCAATCATTGTAGTAGTTCAAATCCTGGGAAGCAGATGGCAACCCTTGAAACTGCCTCTGGCTACCACTGCTGAGCCATTTCTCTTTGCTAGCCCAAATCTTTCTTTCCAGTCTCAGCCTTTATCCAAGACTTTTTACTTTTCCCTCAGGCTCCTGTAGTTTAATCAACCTCTAGGAGAAAAAAGAAGCAAGGAATCCACAAAGCTCTGCAATCTTTTTGTCTGTTGGCTAACTCTTCTTTTCTCTATCTTATGCCCTTTAATGTTCTTTCTCTGAGTTAAAATTGGACCCCTCAGTTTCATATTCTATCCTCTGTGGGATAGCATTAAATATAAGAACAAAACAAAACAGAAAGTTTTACTATAAGGGGATTTTTTTTTTTAGTCTCTTCATTTCTTTTTGATGTATAATCTACTCTGCAAACATGGAATTTTTGTTAATCTGTCCTTCACTCTATCTACACTCCTGAAAGTTCAGTCCTTGTGGGTTTATGGACAGTTTTTGTTTGTTTTGGGTTTTTGGTTTTTTTTCTTTAATAGCTTTCATATGTAGTCTTTCAAGGAGCAGGTCCCTTCTCCAAACTCGCTCTGCTGCAGTCTTGTGAACTTGAAGCAACAGCATATGTATATGCATGCATGTGAATGTGGATGTGTGAGTCTGTACATGTGAGTATGCACACATATCAAAAAAGAGAAAAAAGAATTTCCTCACCAAACAAACTACTCTGAATGGGACAAGGAGGCAGAGGATGGACTTGTCCCTTGATGTTTCACATACCCAACAGCTTTTTTCAAAGTCTGTAAACTTGTAAGATAGAGTTTTCCATACGATGTTCTTGAGTGTAATTTGAATGGTCCCAGGTGCTCATATTTGTGTTGTTGTTGTTGTTATGTGCCGTCGAGTCGTTTGCGACTCATAGTGACCCTATGCACAACAGCCCTAAACCTTGCTCTATCCTGCGCCAACCGCACTGCCTCTGACAC
>NW_006399992.1:2381454-2385406 GCF_000299155.1 Elephantulus edwardii | reverse complement strand
CTTTTTGATTTCCTGACTGCTGGTGCCAAGAGTGTTGACTGTGGAGCTGAGCAAACTGAAGCTGTGAACAATCTCAATCTCTTCGTCATCCATCCTTGTACTCTCTTCACAGTTCACCTGCTTTATTTATCTCTCAGAATCTCCTGGTAGCTGCTTTGTGCATTTTTCCCCAGGGATGATTTTAGTTTCAACAAATAAGAGAGCTAGATTGCAATCTATTATTTTCAATGTGTTGTCTTGTTGGCAATTTCTTTAGTTCATTGACTCTTTAATTTTATGTACAATTTTTTGTATTATTTCTACTGATTTATTTCCAAAGTTTGAATACATTGTTTTTCACACTGAATCTTTCCCATATCTTTCATAACCTCCATCAAATTGTGCAACCCTATGATTTACACCCTCTCCCCATCCATCCTCACCTCTATGCTTCCATCTTCTTCTCCCTTAGATCCTCTTGCTCGTTCTACAATAATGGTCTTACACAATATTTATCCTTATGGAGCTGAGTTATTTCACTTAGCATAATGCTCTCCAGTCCCTCTTAAGTTATTCAGTAATTTACAAAACCATTGCTTCTGTGTGCCACATAGTATTCCGTCATGTGAATATACCATAATTTCTCAAGCCATTCGATTGTCGTTGGACATTTAAGCTGTTTCTATGTTCTTGTGATGAGCATGGTATCCTGAATGATGAACTGCTATGAACAGTAGTATACAAGTCTCTGTGCCTCAGTCCTCATTCTCTTGGGGTATATTCCTAACAATGGAATAACTGAGTCATATGGAATTTCTATATTCAGCTCTTTCAGGAAGCAACAAACTGCCTTCCAGAGTGGTTGTACCATTTTATAATCCTACCAACAATGTATGAGTTCCTATCTCTCCACATTCTCTCCAACATTTATTACTTGTTGCTCTGTTAAACTTTGACACAGCTACTGGAGTGAGATGTTATCTTCTTTTGGTTTTGATTTGCATCTCTCTTATTAGTAGTGATTTGGAGCATTTCTTTATGTATCTGTGGGCCACCCGAATGTCCTCCTTTGTGAAAACTCTTTCCATGTCTTTTGCCCATTTTGTAATTATGTTATCAGTCTTTTCTATGTGGAGGCCCTGTAGGATTCTGTAAATTTTTCATATGAAACCCTTGTTTGAAATAATATTACCAAATGTTTGTTCCCAGTCAGTAAGTTTTTTTTTCACTCTGTTGGAAAAAGTTTTTTATGTGCACAGGGATTTAACCTTTAGAAGGTCCCGTTCATCAATTTTATCCTCTCCAGACTGTGCGTTTCTACCTATATTTGGCAGTCTGTTTATACCATAGATTATGCCATCTATGCTTGATTCAAGTTTGTTTCTGATGAACTTTATGATTTTAGGCTTTACTCTCAGATCTCTGATCCACCTTGAGCTGACTCTTGTGTATGGCGTGAATACAGTTTTGCCAACACCATTTGTTGAAGAGGTTGCCATTTCTCCATTTAATAGTTTTTATTTCCTTGTCAAATATCAGTTGACCATAGATAGCTGGGTCTATTTCTGGGTTCTCAATTCTGTTTCATTAGCCTATGTGCCTGTCATTATGCCAGTACCATGCTGTTTTTGTCACTACCGCTGTGTAGTAGGTTTTGAGGTTAGGGAGTGCTATACCTCTCATTCATTTTTGTTTCTCAGAAGTATTTTGCTTATTCAGGGTCTCTTTCCTCTCCAAATAAACTTGACAATTTTCCTTTTGATCTCCTTAAAAAGTGAATTTGAAAAAAAAAATTTAAAAAAAAGTGAATTTGGTGTCTATATTGGGATTGCATTGAACATGTAGATTGCTTTTGGTGAGATTGTCATTGTCACAATATTGAAATCTTCCTATTCATGAACAGAACACATTTCACCTATTTCTTTGGGTCTTTTATTGTATCTTGCAGAAATGTTCTGTAGTTTTCTTTCTTTGTAATATCTTTTCCTGGTTTTGGTATTAGGGTTATGCTATCTGCATTAAATGGGAGTGTTCCTGCTTTTTCAATTTTTTAAAAATAATTTAAGTAGAATTGGTGATAGGTTCTCTCTGAATGGTAGAATTCAGCTGTGAAGCCATCTGGTCTAGGACTTTTCTTAAGGGGAATTCTTTTTTATTACCTTTTCAATTTGTTGTTTTTTTTTTTTGTTTTTTTTTTGTGTGTGTGTTGAGTCTGTTCAAGTGTTTGTGATGGATCTGTTCAAGTGTTCTATATCTGTCTTTGCCAATCTGGGTAGGGCATGAGTTTCAAGGAATTTGTCCATTTCCTCTAGGTTTTCAAATTTATCAGAGTATTACTTTTCATAGTATTCTGATATTATAGATTTAATTTCACCTGGTTCTGTTGTAATGTCACCACTGTCATTTCTTAAGCAAGTTATCTGTGTCTTCTCTTTTTTCTTTTGTTACATTTGCCATTGGTTTGTAAATTTTATTTGTTGTTGTTGTTGTTATGTGCCGTCGAGTCACTTGCAACTCATAGTGACAACAGCCCTAAACTCTGCTCTGTCCTGTGCCAATTTCACTGTTTCTGACACACTCATCCTGATTACCCCAGTCACCAAATCAATGCACCTCCTAGAGGGCCTTCCCCTCCTGTGCCTGCCCTCCACCCTCCCAAGCATGATGTCCTTCTCCAAGGACCGGTCTCTTCTTACAACATGACCAAAGTATGTCAGATGAAGCTTCCAAGGAGCAGCCTGGTTAAACCCTCTCCAGGATGAATCTGTTTGTTTTCTTAGCAGTCCATGGTACCCTCAACACTCTTCTACAACACCAAAGCTCAAAGGCATCAATTCTCCTTCTATCCTCTCTAGTCATTGTCCAACTCTCTGACATATAACAAGTGATTGCAAAGATCATGACCTGTATCAGATGCACCTTAGTCTCCAGAGAGACACCGTTGCTCTTCAGTACTTTAGAGAGGTCCCTAACAGCAGACTTTCCTGTTGTAATACGTCTTTTAATTTCCTGGCTACTGGGGCCAAGAGTGTTGATTGTGGAGCCAAGCAGACTAAAGCTGTGTACAGTCTCAATCTCTTCACTATCCATCCTGATGCTGCCAATTGGCCCAGTGGTGAGAATCTTTGTCTTGACATTGAGCCTCAATCCATACTGAAGGCTGCAGTCTTTGACCCTCTGCAGCAGACGCTTCAGGTCCTCCACAGTTTCAGCAAGCAGGTTTGTGTCATCTGCATAATGCAGATTGTTGATAGATCTTCCACCAATGTTGACCCCACATTTTTCCTCATAGAGCCTAGCCTCCCAGATGATCTGTTCTGCATACAGGTTGAAAAGGTATGGAGACAGGACACATCCCTAGCATATCCCCTTCCCAATTTTGAACCATGCAGTGTTTCCTTGCTCTGTTCTGACGACTGCCTCTTGGGTCAAGTATAGATTTTGCATTAGCACGATCAAGTGTTCTGGGATTCCCATTCCTCTTAGAGTCAGCCACAGTTTGTTATGGTCCACACAGTCAAACGCCTTTGCATAATCAGTGAAGCACAGATAGACATTCCTCTGGTACTCCCTGCTTTCAGCCAAGATCCATCTAACATCAGCTACAATATCCCTAGTACCATGACCCCTTCTAAACCCAGCCTTGACTTCTGTCAGTTCTCTGCTGATGTGCTGTTCCAGTCGTTTTTGGATAATCTCCAGCAGAATCTTGCTTGCATGTGAAATCAACGGTATTGTTCTATAGTTTCCACAGTCTGTTGGGTCACCTTTCTTTGCAATGCGAACAAATATAGATCTGTTCCAGTCAGTTGGCCAAGTGGTTGTTCTCCAGATTTCTTGACGCAACTTGGTGAGCATGTCCAGGGCAGCATCTGTTAGCTGAAATATGTCATTTGGTATACCATCTATTCCTGGGGCTATTTTTTGCTATTTCCTTCAAAGCAGCTTGAACTTCTTCCTTCATCACCATAGG
>NW_006399992.1:2379228-2380658 GCF_000299155.1 Elephantulus edwardii | reverse complement strand
TATATCTACTTGGATGTCATTTATGGTCTCTTTAGGGTATATTCCCAGTAGTGGAATTGCTGGGTCAAATGGTATCTTTATTTGCAACTTTTTGAGAAAGTGCCAATTCCTTTTGATACAATGACTCAGTATATTCTTTCCATCTTCTTTTCATACTTCTTGGATCATTTAATATTCTGCCTAAAGCACCTTTGATTATAGCAACTTGAGATTTGAGTTTGTTCTTCAGTTCCTTGAGCTTAAGAAATGCTGAGCAAGTTCGGCCCTTTTCATTTTCTGACTCCAGCTCTTTGCACTTTTCATTGTAATATTTGACTTTGTCATCTCACGCTGCCTTTTGAACTCTTCTGTTCAGCTCTTTAGTATCTTGAATTCTTCCTTGTGCTTTGGCTTCTCTGTGCTCCAGTGCAATATTTAGAGTTTCTTCTGACATCCATTTTAGTCTTTTCTTCCTCTTCTATTTACTCTTTGAAAAAAAAATCAGCTCCTTGTCTTATCAATGATTTCAATTGTTTCTTTTGTTTTCTAGTTCATTGATTTCAGCTCTTGTCCTTATAATTTCCTTTCCTATAGAGGCTTTATGATTAGATTGTTATTATTTTTCTATTTGATGAAGGTAATGGAGATGGAACAGAGAATTCATAAGCTGGAAGACAAGAGCCTCACTGGAAATATACTGGATGAAAAATTGGAGCTGAGACGTCATTCTTGTCAATTGTCCAGCTCTCAGATGCATCACAAGTGATTGAAAAAAACATGGCTTAAATTGTTGTTGTTGTTGTTGTTGTTGTTATGTGCCATCGAGTCGCTTGTGACTCATAGCGACCCTATGTGCAACAGCCCTAAACCCTGCTCTATCCTGTGCCAATTGCATTGATTCCGACACACCCACCCTGATTACCCCAGTCACTGAATCAATCTACCTCATAGAGGGTCTTCCCCTCTTGCGCTTACCCTCCACCCTCCCAAGCATGATGTCCATCTCCAAGGACCGATCCCTTCTTACAACATGTCCAAAGTATGTCAGACGAAGCCCCAGAATCCTTGCATCCAAGGAGCAGCCTGGTTTAACCCTCTGCAGGATGAATCTGTTTTCTTGGAAGTCCAGGGTACATTCAATACTCTTCTCCAGCGCCACAGCTCAAAGGCGTCAATTCTCCTTCTATCCTCCCTAGTCATTGTCAAACTCTGTGATGCATAACAAGTGATTGCAAAGACCATGGTCTGTATCAGACACACCTTAGTCTCCAGAGTGACACCATTACTCTTCAGTACCCTGGAAAGGTCCCTAACAGCAGACTTTCCCATTGTAATAACGTTTTTTTGATTTCCTGGCTACTGGTGCCAAGAGTGTTGACCATGAAGCCAAGCAGACTAAAGTTGTTAACAATCTCAATCTCTTCACCATCCATCCTGATGCTGCCAATTGG
>NW_006399992.1:2368079-2378845 GCF_000299155.1 Elephantulus edwardii | reverse complement strand
CTGGGATTCCCATTCTTCTCAGAGTCAGCCATACTTTGTTATGATCCACACAGTCAAACGCCTTTGCATAATCAATGAAACACAGATAGACATTCTTCTGGTATTCCCTGCTTTCAGCTAAGATCTATCTAATATCAGTTACAATATCCCTAGTACCAGGACCCCTTCTAAACTCAGCCTGGACTTCTGGCAGTTCTCTGCTAATGGCTTAAATTACGCCTTAGTAATTTGGAAAAGTCTGTGACAGTGGACTTCCCCAAAGCAATATGTCTCCTGATCCTCTGACTGTTGGTATCAAGGATGTTGACTGTCAATCCAAGTAAGATGAAATAATTGAAAATTTTAGAATTTTCTCCCTCTATCAGGATGTTTGTTTACCCATGGTTGACAGTGTTTCATGGAGTTCCCTGATTAAAACAAGCTTGGAAGCAGGAGTGGCATCCACATCTGTAAATAGCTTGCCTCTGGAAACCCTATGAACCTGGAGAAAGGATGAAAGTCATTCAAGTGTTGAAGCCTTTCATAGGATTCATAGGGTCACTATGAGTCATCTATGACTTGATGGCACTTAACATAACATCGGGATGTTGCTTATTGGTTCAGCGGTGAGGACTTTTGCCTTCTTGATGTTGAGATGCAATCCATATTGAAATCTGTAGTCTTTAATCTTCTCTAGTAAGTGTTTCAAGTCCTCCTCATTTTCAGCAAAGCTGTGTCACCTGCATAGCACAGGTTGCTGGTGAGTCTTCCTCTGATACTTATGCCACATTCTCCTTCACAGAGTCCAGCTTCTCAAATGATCTGCTCAATGTACAGATTGAATAGCTATGAAGAAAGAATACAATCCTGATGTGCCTCTTCCCTAATTTTAAACCATGCAGTGTTTCCCTGCTCTGGTTAGACAATTTCTTGTTATAGGTATAGATTTCGTATCAGCACAATGAAGACTATAACAATGGGCTGGTCCTTATTAGAGATTGTGAGGGCAGTAGAGGAGAGGGCAAAGTTTAGATATGTTGATCTTAGTGTCTGTATGATCATAGTCGACTAGATTGCACACAATAACAACAACAACAACAAAGGTTTTGTAGGCACTCTCTATTTTCAGATAGAGAAACATGTATTCAGCACTTAGTTCATACAATTGTAACAATAACAGGCTTATTTTTTTATGTGTCCAAGAATTTAAAATATATCATATATTTTAAAAATTGAAGGTTTAGGGGAATCATGCATGAAGCAAGCTACCAGCACCATTTTTCTAGCAGCATGTGCTCACTTTATGTCTCAGAGTCACATGGTAATTCTGCTAGTATTTCAAACTTTTTCATAATGCTGTTTGACAGCGTAGAACTATCCCATAGAGTTTTTAGGCTGAAAAGCTACTGTCATATCTTTATCTATTGGACTGACTGGTGACTTGGAACCACAGACCTTTCATTAGCAACTGAGAGATTAAGCACAGTGCCATTAGGGCTCCTGTCATGGACTAGAGTATGGTGTAAATATAGTTTACGCACTGGGAAGCCACTAAGGTCATTTGAATCACTTATTGTGATATTGGCTTTATTATGATGGTTTAGAATGAAACTTGCAATATCTTTGAAGGATATTTGTAAATAATTGTTATCTACTACATGGCACAAAGGAGAGTGTTTGGTAAATATGAGCTATTAGAAAAAGTTATAATTAAAAAATCAATATTTTATTAATGAAATATTAAGAAATATACTTGATGTATTGAATGATATTAAGTGGGTAATGTTTTACAACTGAAGTATACAAAACATGGCATATACTTATAGAACATATTGTGATATATTAATAATTATTAAAGCAGAAAATAATTAAACAGGTACTATTATTAATAAATTTCTGTACTGAAGCAAATGATGTTAATGATAAATATAAAACTTAAAATATTATATAGAAGGTGTTATAATAATAATTACTAGACAAGAAAAATATTTTATTGGCTATAATAATAGTAATAAACTACTTATGAAGTTTATGATTACTATCTTTTTCTCCTACTCCACCTTCTTTTCACCTATTATTTATATCTTGATGTATTTCTATCTTTCAAGGCTAACTAAAAAAAATGCTATTTTCCCAAAAAGTATCTTCTGATTCTGCGTAATCTATGTACTTTCATATTACCAAACTCATTCTGTTTAATTGATTCTAACTCACAGTGACTCCACAGAACAGGGTAGAACTGCATCACAAAGTTTCCAAGCCTATAATCTTTACAGAAGCACCCTGACATGTCTTTTTCCTGTGCTGTAGCTGTGTGGTTCAAACTATCAACATTTTGATTAGCAGGTAAGTCCTTAACCACTGGACCACCAGAGTGTCATTGAAATTTCACATTGTTGTTATTGTTGTGGCTGTATACCATCAAATCGGAACCGACCCGTAGCCGACCCTCTGGTGGGTTTTCAGAAGCATTTAATTATATGGAGGAGATTCCCCGTCCTCCTGCAGAGCAGATGGTGGATTCCAACCACATATCTTTAGAATTGCAGTGCAGTTTCTTGCCACTAGTCCACTAGCATATTTCCCTTATGGTACCTATAACCCCTATCCATTTGTCACTAATGGAAAACAATCTTATCTTGATCTGTACGTGACAGAAACTTCCTAAATACCATGTTTTTGTTGCATGTTTTTGAGTTGAAACCAACTCATAGCTGACCCTTCAGTGAATTTTCAGAGGCAGCAAATCACATGGGAGCGGAGTGTCTGTTCTTCTCCCGTACAAATATTAGTTGAATGCACTAATAGAACTGTAACAGTGGGCTTGAGTATGACAGAGGTATGATGATGGTGCAGGATAGACCAAGTTAAGATCTGTTGTTCATAGAGTCACTATGAGTCATAGTCGACTTCATGGCACATAGTTACAACACAACAAGGTACTTGCTTTCCTTACTGCTATTTTCTTACTAGCAACAGAATATTGTTCTAATTGAGAATGCTTTTCTTGTTGTTGTTGTTGTTGTTAGGTGTTATTTTGATTCACTATGTCCCCTTGTGACAGAGTGGAACTCCTCTATTGGGCTTTTGGGCTGTAATCCTTACAGGAATACATTGCTACATCTTTCTCCCCTTGCACCACTGGGTGGGTGTGAATCACGAAATTTTTGGTTAGCAGCTATGAATACTTAACTATTAGGCTAACAGGAATCCTAATAGAAGCTCAAATGGTAAAGACACAAAATGCACAAAATTGTACAAGAAGCTTGTGTTTGGTGTCTTCTTGGAGATCAGTGCTCCTGGGTAGCTTCTGACCAGTTTTTTTTCTGGACAAAATACTAGTGCGGTGAGAGAAAGGGGATTTGGAATGGAATAAAAGCTTGATAAACACAACAAACTGTGACTAACTCTGAGAAGAATGGGAATCCCAGAACACTTGATTGTACTTACGTGAAACATGTACTTGGGCCAAGGAGGCAATCATCACAACAAAGCGAGGAAACACTGCATGGTTTAAAATTGGGAAGGGTATATGCCAGGGATGTGTCTTATCTCTATATCTTTTCTATCTATATGCAGAATAGATTATCCAGGAGGCTGGGCTCTATGAGGAGGAATGTGGCATCAGGATGGAGGTAGACTTATCAACAACTTGTCTTATGCAGATGACACAACCTTGCTTCCTGAAACTGAGAAGAACCTCAAGTGTTTGTTGCAGAAGGTCAAGGACTACTGTCTTCAAAATAAATTGAATCTCAACATCAAGAAAATAAAGATTCTCACCACTGGTCTGATTAACAGTGTCAAAATAGATAGTGAAGAGACTGATATTGTTAACAGCTTTAGTTTACTTGGCTCCACAATCAATACTCTTGATACTAGCAGCCAAGAAATAAAGAGATGAATTGCATTGAGAAAGCCTGCTGTCAGGACCTCTCCAGAGTACTGAAGAACAACAATGTCAGTCTGAAGAACAAGGTGTGCCTCATCCAGACCATGGTCTTTCAATTACTTACTATGGATCAGAAAACTGGACAATGACTAGGGAATTGATAGAAGAAGAATTGATGCCTTTGAGCTGTGGTACTGGAGAAGAGTACTGAAGATACTATGGACTGCCAGGAGAACAGGTTCATCCTAGAGTGGATGACTCCAGGCTGCTCCTTGGAGGCAATTATTCTGAAGCTTTGTTTGACATTCTTTGGGCATTTTTCAAGGAGGGACCAGTTCTTGGAGAGAGACATTATGCTTGGAAACGTGGAAGGACAGTGCAAGAGAGGAAGACCCTTTATGAGATGGATTGACTCAGTGAGTGGGGTAATTGGAGTAGGTGTGTCAGAGACAATAATGTTGTCACAGGATAGAGCAGGGTTCAGAGATGTACATAGGTTTTCTGTGAGTTGCAAGTGATTTGATGGCACATAAAAACAACTACAACAACAACAATGCTAAATGGGGGCAATGTTAACTGGAAATTTTGTGGATGTTTATTAAAAAATTGTGAAACTTCTAGCATCTGATTTTAAAATACTATTCAATCTACAGAAGACATTGTTTTGGATTTGGAGATAGAAATTTGCTTCAGTGTGTAATAGGTAAAAGATTTCAGCCTTGCACACTTCATTTTAGGTCTTGTTGAATATGCCCCACAGTGACCCTATGAACAAATTTGTCCTAATCTTGTTCCATCTTCACTATCTCAGACACACTTGAGCCCATTGATGCAGTCACTCTGCCAATCCATCTTGTTGGGGAGTTTCCTGCCTTTTGCTGACCCTCTACCTTTCCAAGAATAATGATATCCTTTTCCAAGGAGTATCTTCTCCTAGCAACATGTCCATAACATGTGAGACTAAATTCCACCATAGTTGTCTCTGAGGAGCACTCTGATTACACTTTCCCCAAGACTTATCTGTTTGTTCTTTTGGCAGAAATTCATAGGATATTCAGTACTCTTGTGCAACACCACAACTCGAAGGCATCAATTCCTCGTCTCTCATCCTTATTAATTGTCCACTCTGTTGTTGTTGTTGTTAGGTGCTGTCAAATTGAATAGTACTTATAATGACCCTAAAGATCTGAACTCTGTTCTTTCCTGTGCAATCCTCACACTTTCTCTCCTTTAACAACCCTCTGCCCTTCCAAGCATCATGTCCTTTTCCAAGGAATAGCACCTTCTAGCAACATGCATAAATTATGGGAGGTGAAGCCTCATCATTCCTACCTCCCAAGAGCACTCTGGCTGCACCCTCTCCAAGACTTATCTCCTGATGCTCTTCACTGTCCAATGGTGTTCAGTGCTCTTCTTCAACTCTACAACTCAAAGGCATAAATTCTTTCTCTGCCATCCTTATTCATCGTCCAGTCCTCGGATGTTTAGCAAGTATTTGGAGAGACTATGGCCAGAATCAGGCACACCTTAGTCCTCAAACTGACATCATTACTTCTCAATAATTTGGAAAGGTTCATAACTTCAGATTTTCCCAGTGCAAAGCATTTCCTTATTTCCTGACAGCTGGTATAAAAGGTGTTAATTGTGGATCCAAGCACAATGAAGCTGTTGAAAGTTTCAACCTCCTCTCTATCCATCATGATGCTTCCTATTGGTCCAGTGATAAAAATCTTTGTTTTCTTGATATTGAGATGTAATTGCCCACACTAATACTCAACAAATGCTAATTTCCTGATTGGACACTGGAGCATCATGTGCTTCACCTGAAAATTTTTGTGAGAAAGCCATACTTTTCCTTGACAACAAAAGCTTAAGAATGGACAATAGGTTAAATAACTCTCAGAGCACATGAGTGGCATGATTGTTGTGACCCATAACACATGTTTTCCCTCTTGTACATGGCACCATAGGTATAACTATAATTATCATATTACCTAGCCAGCTAGCTAGTCTGTGAGACTGTGATTATGCACAGTGTAGAGGGAACTGTATTTATGAGCTTATTCTCAAGAAAACGGGGGCGGGGGGGGGGAGAAGCAAAGAGCTAAGCCAGCACATCATCTAATTCTCAATGTAAAATAATGCAGAAGTGCGGAAGATGAACATCTGATTTGTCACATCTGATACACTAATGTTTTATCCAAAAGGAAGAACACATTGTAACTTGCTCAGTCATCTGCATAAACACCACCTGGCCCTTTACAGGCACCTACTCAAGTAACAGGAGTCAACGAATGGCAGCTCTGTTCATAGCCTTTTCACTGGTGCAAATAGACAAATCTCTTTTTTCTTCCCTTATAAACAAAACGTTTATGTATCAGAGTAGAATCAAATATCCTTCCCCCACCCCTGGAAGTGTGAAATATAGGTGATTAAAGTGAAACCAATGGAGCTTTTCTATTTTAAGAGAATATATGACCACAAATTGTCTACTTTTTAAAGAGCTTAACGATTCAATGTTTTTTAAAAAGAGGATAAATCAAACCAGACCTTGTGAAAGAATGCATTTATTGCCACCTGAAGTCACTTTTTCTCTTGAGTACACCACTTAGTAAGTCTTATGTCAGACTAGTTGCAATTTTTACATATTTTGCTGGAGATGGGCTTTTTTTGGTCCCCCTCTAAATTGCCACATTCTGGTTCTATGCCTCAGTGAGCATATCTTTGTGCTACATTACACACATCACACTTATCAGTTGTACCAATACAGAAATGAGGTTCCTGGGTCACTAAAGTATGTTGTACCAGTCTTGCATGTTTTCAAAGGAAAGTAAATAGGAAGATAACTGATACTGATAAAATGTTATAAAGAATCAACCAATCAACCAACCAATTACAAAAGAACCCTTTTGTCTTTGAATTGATTCTTTGGATTTATGTTGTTGTTAGGAGTCTTGGAGATGACTGCAACTCAATGACCCTATGAACAACAGATCTGAACCTTGTCCTATCCACCACCATCCTCACAATGTCCACCATATTCGAGTCCATTGTTGCAGTCACTGTACCAATCCATCTTTTGTGGATCTTCCTTTCTTTTGCTGATCCTCCAGTTTCCCAAGTGTTATGTCTTTTTCCAAAAATAAGCTCGTCCCGACAACATGCTGTAAATATCTGAGATGAGGATTCACCATTCTTGCCTTTAAGGAACACCCTGGTTGAACTTCCTCCAACTCAGATTTGTTCTTTTCACAGTCCATGAGATATTCATTACTCTTCTCCAGCACCACAGTTCAAAAGTATTGAGTCTTTTTTCAGTCATCATTAATTGCCCACCTTTCACATTCATATGTAGCAACACGGCTCAGGTTAGTTAGGTACACCTTAGTCTTTAAACTGACATCCTTGCTTTTTAGTACTTTAAAGAAATTTCTGACAGCAGATTTTTCCAAGTGTAACATGTCTTTTGACTTCTTGCTACCATGAGTGTTGATTGTGGATCCAACTCACAGTCATCCGATTTGTTTATCAGAGCAGAATTGTAATGCACAGCTTACTTGACTATAATTTCTATGGAAGTAGATTACTAGACCTTTCTTCCACAGCATCACCGAGTAGGTTCAAATTACCAATCTTTAGTTTAATATCTGAGCGTGCCTCACCCTCCATCCCCCGGGGTCCTTGTAAAGAAAAGGTTTAGAAATGTAGATCTTGCTTTTATATTTTTGGTTCATATAGGCTAAATGGAGGATGTCAACTACTTGATTTCCCTAATGGAGAAAATTCTACCAATGTCTTGGTGCATTCTTCTAAAAAGTAACTATTGAATTTATCTTTCTGGATGTAATATAGTTTTTTATTAAAAGAGGAGATGGTGGTGGAGAGTTGTCAATATTAATTTTTGCCCAATTCTTATGTTGACTGTCTGTAAGTAAAACTTTCAATTCAAACTCAACAATAACAAACTAAACTAATTGTTGTCAAATCAGAACTGACTCATAGCTACCTCCAGCAGGTTTTCAGAAGCTGTGAACCACACAGGAGGACACTGCCCACCTTTCTTCAGTAGAACCGCTGAAAGATTCAAACGGCCTGCCTTTCGGTATTCAGCACAACACCTTACCCACTAGGCCACTGTTGTTGTTAGGTGCCTTTGTGTTGAGGATGACCAATAGTGATCCTATGAACCCTGTCCTATCCTGTGCCATCCTCACACTTCCTGACGCACTAGAGTCCATTGTGGCAGTCACTGTGTCAGTCCATGTGGTTGAGGGTTTTCTTTTCCTTTGATGACCTTCTACCATTTCAAGCATGACATCTATTTCCAAGGAATAACCTCTCCTAGCAATGTTCCAAAGTGTGTGAGACAAAGCTCTATCATCTTTGCCTCCAAGGAGCTCTCAGTCTGCACCCTCTCCAAGACATACGTGTTTGTTCTTTTGGCATTCCATAGGATGTTCAGTATTCTTTTTCCAACACCAAAGTTCAAAGGCATCAATTCTTTTTTTGAAATTTTTTTTTCGAAGACATCAATTTTTCTTCTGTCATTTTTATTTCTTGTCAAGCTTGCAGATGCATAGTATTATCAGAAAGACCATAGCCTGAATCAGACACACTTTAGACCTTAAACTGACATCATCTGTTCTCAATAATTTGGAGACGTCCCTGACTGTAGTGCAATATGTCTCCTGATGTCCGGACTGCTGGTGCCAGGGGTGTTGATTGTGGATCCAAGCAAGATGAAGCTGTTGACAGTTTCAATCTTTTCTCCATCTATCATGATGTTACCTATTGGCCCAGTGGTGTGAATTTTTCTTTTCTTGATATTGAAATGCAATCTATACGGAAGGCTATATTCTTTGATCTTCTGCAACAAATGTTTCAAGTCCTCACTTTCAGCAGGCAAGGTTGTATCATCTGTAAAACACGGGTTATTGATGAGCCTTCTTCTGATCTTGGTGCCACATTCTTCTTGATAGTTTCAGCTTCTTAAATAATTTGCTCAGCATACAGGTTGAATAGGTACTATGAGAGAATACTACTCTGATGCATTCCCTTCTTAATTTTAAACCATGTAGTGTTCTCTTGCTCTGTTTGCACAGTAGCCTCCTCGTGTAGGTCTAGGTTTCACATGCGCACAATTAAATGTTCTGGATTCCCATTCTTCTAAATGTTAGCCATGTGTTGTTATAATCAACACAGTCAAATGCCTTTTTATAGTCAATAAAACATAAATGGACATTCTTCTGGTATTCTTTACTTTTAGCCAGGATCCATCTGACACAAGCGATGATATCACTGGTGCCATGACCTCTTCTAAATTCTACTTGAATTTCTGGCAGTTTCCTATCTATGTAGTGTTCTAGCCATTTTTTTTAAATGTTTCTCAGCAGGATTTTATTTGCATGTGATATCAATTATGTTGTTTGATAGTTTCCACACTTTGCTTGATTATTTTTTGGGGGGCCTCTTCCAATCCTTTGTCCAGATAGCTGTCCTACAAATTGCCTAGTATAGACTGGTGAGTGCATCCAGGGCTGCATCTATTAGTTGAAACAAATCAGTTGTTATCCCATTGATTCCTGGAGCCTTATTTTTTCTAATGTCTTCAGTGCAATGTCAACTTCCTCCTTGATTGTGTGGTACTTCCTGAAATTCCTCACGTCAGTCAGTTCTTTTTGTTACAGTGACTCTGTGTATTCTCTCCATTTTCTTTTGATGCTTCCAGGGTTATTAAAAATATTTCTCATAGCATCTTTCAATATTGTGACTAGAGTCTTAAGCTTGTTTTTCAGTTCTTTCAGCTAGAGAAATGTAGAACAAGTTCTTCCCTTTTTATTCTCCAATTCCAGCTCTCTGCACATTCCATTATAATACTTGGTTCTGTCTTCTTTCAGCTCTTTTACGTCAATATCTTTCTCCGTTGTTTTGGCTTCTTGATGCTCTAGTGCAAATTTCAGAGTCTCTTCTGATAGCCATTTCAGTTTTTTCTTTCTCCTCTGTCTTTGTAGTGACTCTTTTGCTCTCTTCATGGATGTTACCCTTGATGCCATCCCACAACTCATCTGGTCTTTGACCATTAGTGTTCAGTAGTTCAAGGCTATTCTTAAGACAATTTTGAAATTCAGGTGGAATAGGGTCGAGATCATATTTTAGTTCTTGTGAACTTGTTTTAATTTTCTTCAGCCTCCATTTGAACTTGCAAATGAAGAACTGATGATCTGATAGACAGCCTTGATTAGAGAGGAAATTGAGGAGAGGAAGTGAAAGGTGGTACTAGTGTCTATTTTCATGCATTGTACTCTATACTTAATTTGAAAAGTATCATGATTACAGAAATGACAGACACTCTTTTTAGGTTTTATTCAAGTTACCAAGAACTAACTTTCTCT
Source organism: Elephantulus edwardii (assembly GCF_000299155.1). Taxonomy (NCBI): domain Eukaryota; kingdom Metazoa; phylum Chordata; class Mammalia; order Macroscelidea; family Macroscelididae; genus Elephantulus; species Elephantulus edwardii. The sequence continues at coordinate 2,368,582 of NW_006399992.1, read as the reverse complement.
CTCTCTCTCTCTCTCTCTCTCTCTCTTCTTTCTTCCTTCTTTCCTCCCTCCCTCTCTCCCTCTCTCCCTCTCTCTCTCCTTCCCTCCATCCTTGTAAATATATACTATGTATAAGGTTGTCAAGAAGACAAAGATTCTCACCACTGGACCAATCAGCAGCATCAGGATGGATGGTGAAGAGATTGAGACTGTTAACAACTTTAGTCTGCTTGGCCCCATGGTCAACATTCTTGGCACCAGTAGCCAGGAAATAAAAAAAAACCAACATATTGCGATGGGAAAGTCTGCTGTTAGGGACCTCTCCAGGGTACTGAAGAGTAATGGTGTCACTCTGGAGACTAAGTTGCATCTGATACAGACCATGGTCTTTGCAATCACTTGTTATGCATCAGAGAGTTGGACAATGACTAGGGAGGATAGAAGGAGAATTGATGCCTTTGAGCTGTGGTGCTGGAGAAGAGTATTGAATGTACCCTGGACTGCCAAGAAAACAAACCGATTCA
>NW_006399992.1:2354473-2364323 GCF_000299155.1 Elephantulus edwardii | reverse complement strand
TCGGGCCGGAACAGATGTCACGTGCTTCTGGTGTCTCCGATTACCTGGGAAGATGGGGAGGTCTGCGAAGATGGGGAGGTCTGCGGGGGTCTGGCAGCTTTCGTGTGAGACGCCCAACTCCAGCCAGTCAGATCAGAGCTTCTGCTTTGACCTTTCTGCTGGAACGGATGTCTTGTAAATGCGACCCTGTTTAGATTTGGGGGTTTTCTTTGTTATGTTAGCGATGTTATACCAGAGTAAGGTAGATAATAAAGCTAGTCACTTTAAAGTTATATAAAGAGCAGAACAGGTAGAGACACAATGGGAGAAGATGCCATATGTAGACAAGACAAACACAAAAGATAGACCTACAAATTCAGGATTTCCAAGCATTGAAGGCTACTAGAAGCTGAAATAGACAAAGAAGAAGCCCTTCCTGGAGCTAGGTCCTGAATTCTAATTGTTAGAATTTGATAAATTAACAAGATTGCATCTGCACAGTGAAGATTGTTAATAAGTCCTCCTCCAACCCTAATGCATATTCTTCTTCACGTAGTCCAGTTTCTCAAATTCTTTCTCAACAGACATTTTTAATTGACACAGAAGGAGGATTAAAACCTTCATGCACACCTATTCCCAAATTCATAGGTGCTTCAAGAAAAAGACCTGACAATCTAGTCTTAGAAAAGCAGTCATTGAAAAGTTTACAGAGAAAAATTCTACTCTGATACACATAAAATATCCATAAGTCAGAAGGAACTTAGCAGCTTTTTTTAAATGTCTAAGTCGCCATTCATGGATAAATATTTAGAGATGCGAAGTAACTTGTTTATTAATTTTGAAGCATTATGTGCTTCAAAAATCTGGAGAAAAAATTGTTTTCATTCTTTATCTCAGAAGGATATATTTAAATACTAATGGCTGGCCTGAAGAAAAAGCATCTTTATCTCTGAGAATCTAGCAGTGCTGGTATTATAAAAAAATAAATCTCAAGTGATTTGTCTTTCGATAACTACATGTATCATCAACAACAACAACAAAAATGTTAGGAAATCAAAAGATGTGTTGCACTGGGGAAAAAATCTGCTGCCAAGGACCTCTCTAAAGTGCTAAAGAACAATTATTTAAGCTTAAAGACTAAGGCTTTCTTAGTTTGCTGTTGTTGTTATATGTCATCGAGTCATAATTCACAGTGACCAACAGCCCTGAAACCTGCTCTATCCTGTGCTGTCAGTACTGTCTCTGACACAACTACTCTAATTACCCCAGTCACTGTGTCAATCCATCTCATTGAGGATCTTCCTCTCTTTCTCGATCCGTCCACCTGAATATTCCACTAACTGCCAGAAGAACAAACAAATTTGTCTTGGAGGAAGTAAAAGCAGGGTGCTTTTAGAGGCAAAGATGGTGAAACTTTGTCTCACCTATTTTGGGAATATTGTTAAGAGAAGCCAGTCCTGGGAAAAGACATCATGCTGGGAAAGATGGAGGCTCAGGGAAACAGAGGAAGACCTCCAACAAGATGGATTGACACAGACTACATTAGGCTGGAACATGGGAATGGTGGGGGATAGAGCAAGGTGTTTACTATTGTTCTAAGTGTTGCTATGAGTTGTAGTCGACTAAACAGCATCCAACAATCACATATGTTCTTGGAGGTTAAAATGCATCAGGTTCATTGTAAAAAGTAAGTGAAATGTGCGTAAATATAAAATTATCACAAACTTTTATTTTGGATACAAATAGAATGGTAGCTGTGCCCTGTCACTGTTGTTAAGATAATATTTGATGATACTAGAAGTTGAGCTAAAAATACCATCAGATCAAATTTATATTATTTCACTCTAACAAGAAACTTTCCTCTAGGCCATGGAGTTATGTTGTCCTAGAGAGAATTTTGCCACATTTTAAGTAATCCCCATTTTAAGTGTCAGCTTAAGCTTCACCTTTTGAATGATTCATTAATTTCTACAATATTTTATTTAGAAAAAATAAAAACAAACTAGGATCTATTAATTGTGAAAGATGTACTGCAAGGAGTTGTGAAAGATGCTGTCAAAATGGATAGATACCAACAGTATTGCTACCAGTGTTTGTGCTGTCTAACGTGATGCTTCTGAGAAATCTTGTCTAGAGGAATAATAGGAAGGTTCCCAGAGAAAGAAAGAACAAATTGATACCTTTTTTGGGGGGGAGAAGTAACAAGGAAACATCAGATTGGTGTGAGTAATTTCTTATTACCACTTTTGATGAAATTCTGTCCTTTCTAAGGACTACAGATGACTGGACTTTGCTGTTAGGTGCCATAGTATGGGCTACAACTCATAGTGACCTGATGAACAACATATCTGAGCCCTACCCCATCCTGCACAATCCTTACAACCTCTGTTATACTCATCAAGCCCTTATCGTAGTCACTGTGTCAATATTTATTGTTAATGGTCTAGTCTTCCTCTGTTTCATTGACCCTCCACCTTTTCCAACTTTCTCTAAGAATTGGTTCCTCCAGGTAATATGCCCAGAGTAAGTAAGAAGAAATTTCATCATCTTTACCTCTAAGAAGCAGTCTGGTTGTACTTCTTTCAAAACAGAGTTTTTTAAAATTTTACTATACTAGTTTATTTAAAAAATTCAAATATGTTGTTTTCCAGAACAGATTCTTCCAACTTCCTTCACCTGCCATTCATCAAATTGTACACTCCATGATTAAACCCCCATCTTCATCCTTCTGCTTCTACCCTCCTCCCACCTTGAATCCTTATATTCATTCTATAATAATGGTTTTATACACTATTTGTCCTTATGGGACTGAGTTATTTCACTCAGCATAATGCTATCTAGTCCCTCCCAAGTTAGGTAGTAATTTACAAAATCATTGCTCCTGAGTGTTGTGTAGTATTCCATTGTAGTATTCCATAATTTCTCAATCCATTCATTTGTGTTTGGACATCTGGGCTAAGACAGATTTTTTTTTCTTTTGGGAGTCCATGGAATATTAAATACTCTTTGTTAATACTGAAGTTCAAAGGTATAAATTATTCTTCTGTCTTCTTTGTTCTTTGTTCATAGGAAGCAATTAAAAAATATCATGGTTTGGATCAGGTGCATTTTAATCTTTAGATTGATATCCTTGCTCTTTAGAACTTCAGAGAGATCATTCACAGCAGATTTTCCCAATGTAACATGTCATTTGATTTCTTAACTATTGCTATAATGGGTGTTGGTTGTGGATCCAAGTAAAATGAAATTATTGAGAAGTTCAATTTTTTTCTCATTCTATCATGATATTATCTATTGGTAGTGGTAAGGAATTTTGTTTTCTCAATTTCTTCACCTTTGGCTTCTGTAGTTGATGCATATATTTGAATAATAGTTCTATTACTAGGACTTCAGTTCTTGCATATGGATAGCATCCTATCACTCATATCTTTGTACTTAAGATGGATCTTTAAATCCTCTTTTTTATAACAAACATCACACTATTCCTCTTCAATTTGTCACTTCTGGCATTGTAGATAATGTGACTAAAATGGCCAATACTAGTCCTTCTTAGCTCACTAAACTGAAATGTCATCTTTATGTGCTTAATTTTTGACACTTTCTAGTTTTCCTAGATTCATACCTCTTATCTTACATGTTTCAACTATTGCTAGATACTTGTGGCTGCTTCTCCTCATTTTGAGACTTGCTACATCAGCAAATGGAGTTCCTTTACTGGGTGAAAGTTTTTCTCCATCCACATCATTATCATTTACTTTGAGGAGTCATTTCTTCCCTCATCACATTTTATGTGCCTTCCAACCTGAGGTGCTCATTTTCTGAAACTATGTCCAACAATGTTCTTACGTTATTGTAGTATTAAGGGTTTATTATTCAAAATGGCTTTCCTAGCCGTTAACCTTGATTTTGCCATGTGGATGAGAGAGAGAGAATATGTGAATAAAGTGTGTTAGTCTATCTGCAAAGGGATTGGCCAATCTTGTCATTAAATTGAGCTGATTCAGCAGCAGAAGTTGAGTATCTCACTACTAGCAAAGAAGCAGAGGATGTCGTGCATATGCTTCGGGGCCAGAGATTCTTGCACCAGCCAGACCTACAGGAGAGCAGCAGCAACCACAACAGAGACCCAGAGGCCTGACAGAGTTGACCTTGGGACTGCTACCAAATGGAGCAAGAGCTAGGAAACTTCACCCAAGCTTGTTGGAGAACTTTAAGGGAGAGCCTAATTTACAAGACTAAACACTTTGTAACACTGGCCTACAGCTGTGAGGCTAAAGGCTGAAGGGCCTGTGAACTGCTCCAGAAGTTGTCCTGACTGAGAAATTGTATCCTGTTGCCAACCAAAATTGTATCTTGTTAACTTCCCTAATAAACTCCATAATAATGAGTATGATTCTGGGTGCTCTGTGAGCTACTTCAATGAATTTCAAACCCTGCAGGTCAGTGAGAGTGGTGCTGCAATAAGTGGAAAGAGGTGCAAAAGATTGGGAGACATGTCTGACCTTCTGGGTACTGGTTTTATGTTGTGCATGTTGTTTGTGGGGGCAGTTCCTCCTTGGAAAGTTAGTAGAGGTCGATTATCTCTGTCTCCTGCCTCCCTTGTTCCTTTTACAGTTGACGTCAGAAGCAGGGTTCGTTGCAATGACTCCAGACTCCTGAATATGTGGGATTCTGTGAGGGTAATACGTGAGGAGCTGGGAACTACAGTAAAATGGCTAGTTTTGTGACTCGGAATGGAGGTGAGGAGGTGAGGGGGGATTGTATACCAATGAAGGAATTTTCCTTTTACTTTTCAAAGAGAAGAGAGAACTGGGGGTGGGGGGTGGCCGGGGAGAAAAGTGCAACAATGAATGAATGGAAATCCAAAATCTCTGTAAATGTTCATTGAAATGAATAATAATTTTAAAAATAGCAAAAAAAAAAAAAGAAAAGTTGAGAAGCTCCTCTGACCTGAGAGGAAGGGCAGAGACCGGAGGTTATATGAATATGAATTATGTATGTTAAGGGTGTAAAATGAAGTTGAAACTGAGAATTTCTCTAAAGGTTTATATGTTAAGGATTTTATTAACTTTATGAATATGTTGTTTCTGTTTCTTTTATAGTAACATTACACTATTTTGTTGTTGTTATGTGCACAACAGCCCTAAAACCTACTCTATCCCATGCCACTCTTATTGCCTCCAACACACCTACCCCCATTACCTAATTCTCTGAACCAATTAATCTCATCGAGGTTCTTCCTCTCCTGCGCTGTCTCTTAACCCTCCCAAACATGACGTCCCTCCTTACAATATGTCCAAAATATGTCAGATAAAGCTTCAGAATCCTTGCCTCTAATGAGCAGCCTGGTCTCACCCTCTCTAGGATGAACTTGTTTGTTCTCCTAGCAATCCATGGTATATTCAATATTCTTCTCCAGCACCACAGCTCAAAGGCTTCAATTCTCCTTCTGTCATCCCCAGTTTTTGTCCAGCTTTCTGATACATAGCAAGTAATTGTGAAAACCATAGCCTGTATCAGGCACACCTTAGTCTCCAGACTGACATCATTGCTCTTCAGTACTTTAGAGAGGTCTCTGCCAGCAGACTTTCCCAAGGCAATTTGGCTTTTAATTTCCTGGCTGCCAGTACCAAGAGTGTTGGCTGTGGAACCAAGCAAACTAAAGTTGATAACAATCTCGATCTTTTCACTATCTATCATGATGCTGCCAATTGGCCCAGTGGTGAGAATCTTTGTTTCCTTGATGTTGAGCTTCAATCCATATGGAAGGCTGCAGCAATCCATATTGACCTTCTGCAGCAAGCACTTCAGGTCCTCCTCAGTTTCAGCAAGCAAGGTTGTGTCATCTATATAACACAGATTGTTGAGTCTGCTTCCAATCCTGATGCTGCATTTCTCCTTATAGAGCCCAGCCTCTCGGATAATCTGTTCTGCATATAGGTTGAAAAGGTATGGAGATAGGACACATCCCTGGCGTATAACCTTCCCAATTTTGAACCATGCAGTGTTTCCTTGCACTGTTCTGATGACTGCCTCCTGGTCCAAGTATATGCTTTGCATAAGCACAATAAAGTGTTTTGGGATTTCCATTCTTCTCAGAGTCAGCCACAGTTTATTGTGATCCACACGGTCACTGTAAAAATAATTAAGGTTTTGTTGATTTAACTATATCGGAGGATGTTACATTAAGATATATAGTAGATTTTGGAAAGCATGTACTTGATAGTAGTTGATGGATATTGATATATTCTATGTAGCAATGCTAATGAATACTGGTTGTTACAATGACAGGATATATTGCAAATTTTAGACAGAATGTGAGCCCATCATCAGCTAATTATTAATTGAATATGCAAGAAGGGGAAAATTTGCCCTAAATGAATATTTGTAGCAAATAGTATAATTTGGTAGAGAGCATGAGATTAGTCTGGGAAAGATTAAGTCTCATCTACTACTCTGAGGATATTTGCATTTCAATGAATTTGTAAACTCACTTTGAACTTTTGAGACCAATTTGAAGTTTTGATTGTTGAGATTTACATTTGAAAGAAAGGCAAGTGGGAAGGGAAGGAAGAAAGAGAAGACTCTGACTTTTAAAAATTGGAGCAAGTCTATTGGTTTCCAAAACACTGAGACAAGGGAATGCTGGTGCCCATTAGAGTCCCTTTCCAGGACTTGAAGTTTAAGGGAGATAGCTCTCATGCTCACTCATAGTAACCACCTGGATTGATTGGAGTGGTAGAAGGAAGTATGCAGCAATGAAGAGATGGCTGAGTTTGGGCATGTTCTATTGGCACTGTTGACCTAGCATGCACAGATGTATGGATAAGTGAAAAGTTGCTGGCTTGAGAATCAGGGAATCATGAGGAATTCTGGCTTGTTGACTTGACCCCATGTGGTGGCTAAGGAGTGAAGGGAACAGCTGATCTGGAACAGAGGAAGAAGCGTGATTCCTGATTTTGTGACTAATGCTCATTTGGTCTTGACCAAGGTTAGGCAGTGATGACTGATGAGTGATGATCCAGGACCCAACTAGATGAGGACAAGATACTTCATGCTGTGAATTAATGTTGATTGCTGCAACCTGATAGTTTGCTCTCGACTGGATTTGTTTTGCAGATGGTCAAGGTAACAACGGAAACAGATTCTTCTGAGAAAGAATATGCTTGTTTTCTCAGAGAACTGGTTTGACAGAGATGGAAGGATTAGAAATTGCTATGTGAAGTGGAGATATTAAGGCATAAGGCACGGAGTAGCTGACTTACATGCTTTCATGAATACGTTGCTGTTAGGTGCCATCGAGTTAGGTACGACTCATATCAACCCTAGGAACAACAGATCTGAACCCTGTCTTAGCCCATGCCAATTTCACAATTTCTGACACACTCAAGCCCACTACTCGATTAACTTTGTCAATCCATTTGGTTGTGGATCTTCCTCTCTTTTGCTAACCCTATACCTTCCCAAGCATGATGTCTTTCTCCAAGGAATAGCTTCTCAAGGCAACATACCCAAAGTATGTGAGAGTGAAGCCGTGCTATTTTTGCCTCTCAGGAGCGCTCTGGTTACACCTTCTCCAAGCTATATCTGTTTGGTTTTTGGTAATCTATGAGAAAGTCAGTACTTTTCGCCAGCACCATGACTCAAAAGCATTGATTCTTCTTCTGTCATCCTTATTCTTTGTTCTATTCTCAGATGCATAGCAATGATTGAAAAGACCCATGGCCTGAATCAGATACACCTTAGTCCTCAGATTGATATTGTTGCTCTTCGATAAATTGGAGAGGTCCTTGACTGTAAAATTTCCCGGTGCAATATGTCTCCTGGTCTCCTGACTGCTAGTTTCAAGGATGTTGATTGTGAATCCAAGAAAGATGAAGTGATAAACAGTTTCAATCTTTTCTCCATCTATTATGATGTTGCCTATTGGTTCAGTGGTGAGAATTTTTGTTTTCTTGATGTTGAGATGCAATCATATTAAAGGTTATATTCTTTGATCTTCTCTAGCAAGTGCTTCAATTCCTCCTCACTTTCAGCAAGTAAGGTTGTATCATCTACATAATGTAGGTCATTTATCAGTCTTCCTCTCAGCGTGATGCCACATTCTTCTTCATAGTTTTAACTTCTTGAATAATTTGCGCAGCATATAGACTTAATAGGTATGGAAAAAGGTATAATCCTAATGCACAACTTTCTTCATTTTAAACCATATAATGTTCCCTTGCTCTGTTCACATATCAGTCTCTTGGTCTAGGTAATGTTTTTTTGTGAGCACAATTAAATGTTCTGAAATTCCTATTTTTCTCAATGTTAGCCATAATTTGTTATGATCCCCACAGTCAAATGCCTTTGCACAGTCAGTAAAATAGAAATAGACATTATTCTGGTATTCTTTACTTTCAGTCAGGATTTGTCTGACATCAGCAGTCCCTGATGAAACAGTCTCTTCTAAATTCACCTGGAACTTTTGGCAATTTTCTGTCTATGCTCTGTTCTAACTGTTTTTAAATGATCTTCCCTGTGATATTAATAGTATTGCTCAATAATTTCTACATTCTGCTTTTCCAACTTCTTGGGAATTGAAGCAAATTAGATATCTAAGCATGACCAGGAATGCATCTATTAGTTGAAACATGTTAATTGGTATCCCATTGATTACTGGGGCCGTACTTTTTTGCAAATGTTTTCAGTGAAGCTAAATCTTCTTCCTTACCATTGGATCTTGATCATATGTGATATGTCCTTAAACTTTTCAGTGTCAACCAGTTCTTTTTGATACAGTGATTCAGTGTATTTCCTCCAGCTTCTTTTGATGATTCTTGAGTCATTCAAGATTTTGCTAATAACATCTCTAAGTATTGCAACTTGAGATTTGAATTTGGTTTTCAATTATTTCAGATGAATAATGCCAGATGAATTAGTCCATTTTTTATTCGCCACTTCCACCTCTCTGCTCTAAAGCTATTTGCTTGAGCTGCTGTTTGAAATCTTCTGTTCAGCTCTTTTACTTCAGCATCTCTTCCCTTTGTTTTGTCTTCTTGATACTCTAATGCTATTTTCAAAGCAACTTCTGACATCCATTTCTATTTCCCACCCCTCCTCTGTCTTCTTAATGACCTTTTGTTTTCTTCATGGATGATATACTTGATGTCATCCACAATTTTTCTGATGTTTGGTAATTGTTATTCAACATTTCAGATTTATTTTTAAGATGATTTTTAAGTTCATGTGGAATAGACTTGAGATCATATTTAGATTCTCATGGATTTGTTTTAGTTTACTTTAGCCTCAATTTGAACTTGCATATGAATAATTGATGGTTTGTTCCATAGTCAGCACCTGGCTTTGTTTTGACTACTGATACTGAGCTTCTCCAATAATCCCTTCCACAAATATAGTTAATCTGATTCCTATGCAATCTATCTGGTGAGATCCATGTGTAAAGTCAACATTTGTGTTTTTTTAAAATAGGCATTTGTGATGAATAAATCATTAAATGTACAAAATTTGATCATTCCATTTCTGGCCTCATTTCTGTCCCTAAGTCCTTGACTACCATTCTTTCTTCATTATTTCCAGATTTTACATTCCAATCACTAATTATTATTAACACACCTTGATTGCATGTTTGGTCAGTTTTCGAGAGCAAAATTTGTTAAAAAATATTCAATTTCTTTCTCTTTGGCTTTAGCTGTTGGTTCATATATTTGAATAGTTGTCATATTAACAGGTCTGCCTTATAAGCATATGATTAATATCCCATGACTCTCAATATTGTACTTCATTATGTTGTTGTTATGTGCCATCAAGTTGCATGAGCCTCATAGCGACTCTATGTACAACATCCCTAAACTCTGCTCTGTCCTGTGCC
>NW_006399992.1:2351512-2352718 GCF_000299155.1 Elephantulus edwardii | reverse complement strand
ATTTTGGTCTTTTCTTCCTCTTCTGTTTTTGTAATGAACGTTTGCACTTCATTATAGAACTTTAAATAATCTTTTTAACTATGAGTACAATACTATTCTTCTGTTTTTCATTCCCAGCATAGTATACCATATGACTATCTGAATCAAAGTGGTCAAAGCCAGTCCAACTCATCTCATCTCATCTCATCATCTCATCATCTCACTAACACCTAAAATGTCAGTGTTTGTGCCTTTCATCTAATTTTTTCACAATTTATGGCTTTCCAATATTTGTATTTTGAACTTTCCATATTCCAACTATTAAAGGGTTTTTTTCCCCTCCTATCTCTTCCTGCTCATTTTTACTGACTTCCAATCTTGGCTCTACCTCTAATACTTTAACTATCCAGGTTCCCTTATTGTTCATAGGATTTTCAGATGATTACTATTTAAGAACTGGATGGCCAATCCTGCTTCCTAGTCTGTCTTAATCTGGGAGCTCTACTAAAATTTAGCTACCATGGGTGATACTTCTGCCATTTGACACAACTACGTGGTACTAGGGATATTGTACTTAATGTTAGGCAGATCTTAGCTGAAAGCAGGGAATACCAGAGGGATGTCTGAACACTTGATGGTGTTAATATGAAACCTATACTTGGACCAAGTGGCAGTCATCAGAACAGAGCAAGGAAACACTGCATGGTTTGAAATTGGGAAGGGTGTATACCAGGGATGTGTTCTATCTCAATACCTTATGCAGAACAGATTATCTGTGAGGCTGGGCTCTATGAGGGAAAATGTGGCACCAGGATTGCTGGAAGATCTATCAACAATCTGCATTATGCAGATGATACAACCCTGCTTGCTCAAACTGAAGAGGATCTGAAAGCGCTTATTGCAGAGGGTCAAGGACTGCAGCCTTCAATATAGATTGAGGCTCAATATGAAGAAAACAAAGATTCTCACCACTGGGCCACTGGCAGCATCAGGATGGATGATGAAGAGATTGAGATTGTTCACAGTTTTAGTTTGCTTGGCTCCACAGTCAACACTCTTGGCACCAGCAGCCAGGAAATTAAGGGACGTATGCGATGGGATAATCTTCAGCAGAATCTCACTTGCATGTGAAAACAACGATATTGTTCTATAGTTTTCACACCCTGTTTGGTCACCTTTCTTTAGAGTGGGAACAAATATAGATCTCTTCCAGTCAGTTGGCCAAGT
>NW_006399992.1:2327656-2350839 GCF_000299155.1 Elephantulus edwardii | reverse complement strand
TCAATGTCAAGAAGACAAAGATTCTCACCACTGGACCAATTGGCAGCATCAGGATGGATGGTGAAGAGATTGAGATTGTTCACAGCTTTAGTCTGCTTGTCTCCACAATCAACACTCTTAGCACCAGCAGCCAAGAAATTAAAAGACGTATTGTGATGGGGAAGTATACTGTTAGGGACCTCTCTAAAGTACTGAAGAGCAACGGTGTGTCTCTGGAGACTAAGGTGCGTCTGGTACAAGCCATGGTCTTTGCAATCACTTGTTATTCGTCAGAGAGCTGGACAATGACAAGAAAGGATAGAAGGAGAATTGATGCTTTTGAGCTTTGGTGTTGGAGAAGAGTGCTGAGGATGCCATGGACTGCTAAGGAAAGAACCAGATTCATCCTGGTGAGGGTTAACCTGGGCTGCTCCTTGGAGGCAAGGATTCTGAGGCTCCGTCTGATATACTTTGGTCACGTTGTAAGGAGGGGTCAGTCCTTGGAGAGGGACATCATGCTTGGTAGGGTGGAGGGACAGTACAGAAGGGGAAGGCCCTCTGGGAGATGAATTGATTTGGTGACTGGGGCAATTGGGATGAGCATGTCAGAGACTGAGATTGGTACAGGACAGAGCAGAGTTTAGAACTGTTGTACATAGGGTCGCTATGAGTCGCAAGCGACTCAATGGCATATAACAACAACAACATCAACAACATATGATGGGAAAGTCTGCTGTTTGGGATCTCTCCAAAGTACTGAAGAGCAATGATGTCACTCTGGACACTAAGGTGCATCTGATACAGTCTTTGTAAACACTTATTATGCATCAGAGAGTTGGACAATAACTAGGGAGGATACAAGGAGAATTGATGCCTTTGAGCTGTGGTGCTGGAGAGGAGTATTGAGTGTGCCTTGGACTGCTAAGAATACAAACAGATTCATCCTGGATATGGTTAAAAAAGGCTGCTACTCGGAGGCAAGGATTCTAAGGCTTTGTTTGACATACTTTGGACATCTTGTAAGAAGGGAACAGTTCTTGGAAAGGGATGTCCTGTTTGGGAGGGTGGGGGGACAGCACAGGAGGGGAAGACCCTCTATGAGTTGGATTGATTCAGTGACTAGGGTAATAAAGGTGGTTGTGTTGGAGACAGTGTGATTGGCACAGGACAGAGCAGGGTTTAGGGTTGTTGTACATAGGGTCGCTATGAGTCACAAGCGACTCGACGGCACATAACAACAACAACAACAACAACAACAACAATGGTAAAGCTTTCAGTAGCACAGCAACCCACATGTTACCTCAGTACAGTAAAAAGATAGACAAGTGTTATACTAATAAAAACAATGATAAGAAAGCAAGCACATAAATACTTAAGCTATAAAACTATTAGCAACATGCAGATCATCCCCTCCCCAGTATAAGAAACTGACAGATGAGTCTCATGGTTTAGGAGGCTTCAAGTCCGAATTCCAGGCACTAGCTTTAAGAGACGGCATTTCTGGATGAAAGTCCTTGTCTTTGAGCTTCTACTCCTGGACTTTTCATGTGGCTTACTGTCTCTGCTCTGACAGTAAAGTAAGCATCAAGAGATGATTTCAGGCTTTCATTCTTGAAAGATAACAGAACCAATTTATGCTACCAGAGCATAGGTGAGCAAGGTGGAGAGAGCTAAGAGATAAGGGCAAGAATATGTAAGACCTTCAAAATGTGAAAATGAGCATATATAAATGAATACTGACCATGTAGAAAAATAATAGTTAAGATTCAGATGCTTACGTTAGTACAGAATTAAGTACACAGCACAAAGTAATGCTAAAGGAAGAAAAGAATAGTGTACTTATATATAAGAAGCTGTGCTGTAACCCCAAATGTATGTGGTTTGAATCCACTAGCTGCTGCATGGAAGAAGCATGGAAGTCTCTTTTCATGTGATTAACTGTGTCTGAAAACATGCTGGATGGTCAACTATGAGTTGATTCCAACTCCGTGACACACAATAACTACAGAAACTAATAGTATTGAGAAATGGTAAGAGTATTAATTTATTCTGGACTAGAACACCCTTCAAAACAGAGGAAAAAAAAACCCATTACAACTTGACCAATAAGCAACATCATGATAGCAGGAAAAAAATGATTTTGTTAAGGATTTAATTTCATTTGGATTCACAATAAACACTAATGGAAGCAACAAGCAAAAGAATGATATGATATGTTACATCGGGAAAATCTGCTTTATAAGTACTAATGAACTTATCAGATTGAGGACTGAAGTACACCTGACGTTAGCAAGAATATTTTCAATCACTTCCTATACACATGAAAGTAAAAGAGACTTGATAAAGAATTGATACTTTTGAAGGAATTGAAGAATTGAAGAAAGAATTGATACCTTTGAATTATGGTGTTAGTGAAGAATATTGACTATACTGAGGACTGTCAAAAGAAAAAATAAATCTGTTTTGGTAGAAGTACAGCCAGACTGTTCCTTAGAAGGGAAAATGGTGAGACTTTGTCTCATATACTTTGGGTATATTGAGACAAGAGAGTCTTCTCCCTGGAGAAAGACAACATTATTGGTAAAGTAGTGGTTCAGTAAAAAAGACCCTCAATGAAATGTATTGACACAGAGGCTCCAATTATGGGTTTTTAAATACATTGTCAGGTTGACACAAGATTAGTTCCTATTTTATTCTGTTTGACATAATATCACTATGGTCAGAGCTGAGTTGAGGATTCCTAACAATGATAACAAACAAAGTAAGTCAAAGGGCTCTGGAGGGACTGAAGTTAAATGCTTGACTGCTGACTGAAAGGTCAGCGGTTTGAATGGATTCTAACCACTCTGGAGATACCTACTTCCTAACAATTACAACCTTGGAAACTCTATGAAGAAGTTCTACTCCGTCTGATGGGAAATGAGTTGATACAGATTTTATAGTAACAAGTAATTATAAATCAAGTATGATGATATATCCATATAATTTGTAGGGAAGTAAATGAAAAAATAATATGAGAGTTTAACACAGGAAAAGGTGAAACAAGAATATTTGATTAGGTCTAAAAAAGGAAACAATACAGAATTAAAAAAGAATATAGAGAATATGATAGAAAATATTATAGTTAAATCAAAGTAATAAATCTACTGTATCAGTAACTTAATTTAGGCAAATGAACTGAATGTAAAAGACTGAAATTGTTACACTAGATAAAACTCAACTATCTGCAATACACATGGGAGGGACAAGGGATGTGAAAATAGATGAATACAGAAAAATTGAAAGCAAAATGATGGAGAAAGATTTCATAAAAAATTCTGAGTATTGTGTCGGTTTTGCTATTTATTATCAGGCAAACTAAAATTGTAAAGAAAGAAATGTTATTAGAAACAATAGAGTTGTAATTATAAAAGAATTAGTAAGAAACGATCTATTAGAGTAATTCAGATTAGAGATCAAAGGGACAAGGACTAGAAATGTCACTGTAGATGTAGGGTAAAATAGTGAAACTCTGATATATGTCAATAGGACTTTTGTTTGATTTGATTTTGGCTATAAACAAAAATTTTTATTCCAAAGTTTTTATCCTGAAAGCCTAAATTAATCATAGTGCTTTTTACGGAAATGAACAAGTTTAAGGAGATATGGGGTTATGAGAGAAAAAGAGTAGCGCTTTTTTTGACAAATGGAACAGGATTCTTGGAAATAATAATCTGGATTAAAACAATGTGGAGCTGATGAAAGCTATTTAGATATATATACTCAGAAAAGACTGGAATAGTACATCAGGGGAGAACTGCCATATGTACACATTGGGTTTAGATGAGGCCATGGCACTAAGGACATCATAGCCAATGTAAGATGGAACTTGGCTAAAAGCAGAGAGTACCAGAGGAATCTCTATCTGTGTTTTATTGATTATGCAAAAGTATTTGACTGTGTGAATCACAACAAATTTGTGGCAAACCTTGAGATGAATGGGACTCCCAGAACACTTAATTGTGCTCATGTGAAATCTATGTTTGAATCAGGTAGCAGTAGTCAGAACAGAGGAGGGCAGCACTGCAGAGTTAAGGATCAGGAAAGTTGTGCATCAAGAGTGCATCTTATCTCTGTACGTTTTTTGGATTGGAGGAAGACTCATCAACAACCTGCATTATGCAGATGACACAACCTTGCTTGCTGAAGGACATGAGTCATTTGACTACAATATGGATTAAAGCTCAACATCAAGAAAACAGAGATTCTCACCACTGGGCCAATTGACAGCTTCATGATGCATGGAGAAGAGACTGAGATTGTTAACAGCTTTAGTTTGCTTGGTTCCACAATCAACACTCTTGGCACCAGCAATCAGGAAATCAAAAGACAAATTGTACTGGGAAAGTCTGCTGTCAGGAACCTCTCTAGAGTACTGAAGAGCAATGATGTCAGTCTGGAGACCAAGGTGTGCCTGATCCAAGCCATAGTCTTCACAAGTATTTGCTATGCATCTGAGAGCTGGACAATGACTAAGGATGATAGAGGCAGGATCGATGCTTTTGAGTTGTGGTGCTGGAGAAGAGTGTTGAACACACCAGGAGAACAGGTCTGTCCTGGAGAGTATGAAAACAGGCTGTTCCCTGGAAGCGAGGATTTGGAAGCTCCACCCCACAGACTTTGGGTACGTGGGCATAAGAGACCAGTCCTTGGAGAGAGACATGATTCTTGGAAGGGTGGAGGGACAGCACAGGAGAGGAAGACCCAGGATGAGATGAATTGACACAGTGACTGGAGAAATGGGGTTTGATCTTTAGGAGATGATGAGATTGGCTCAGGATAGGACAGGTTTCAGAGCTGATGCACAATAAGAGTTTTTACACATAGTAGATGACTCGATGGCACATAACAACAACTTGCTTAGATGGATTAATTTCTGGGTTCTTGATTCTGTTCCATTGGTCTATGTACCTGTCATTGTACCAGTTGTTGTTGCTAGGTGCCATAGAATCAAATACAATTCATAGCAACCCAAAGAACACCAAATCTGAACCCTGTCCAATCCTGTGCCATCTTCACACTTCTTGACATACTAAGGTCCATTGTAGTAGTCACTGTGTCAGTCCACCTGGTTGAGGATCAACCTCTCCTTCACCGATCCTCCACCTGTCCAAGTATCACGTCCGTCTCCAAGGAATAGCCCCTTTTAGGAAAATGCCCAAAGTATGTGAGGTGAAGCCTCATCATTCTTGCCTCCAAAGAGCACTATGGCTGCAACCTTTCCAAATACATATTTATTTGTTCTTTTGGCCGTCTACAAACTTTGTAAGCAAACCAATATAAAATCATTTTTCATTTATAAAAAGGGAAGAAAAATAAATTCTATTACCTTAGTTTTGGTTCTAATTTATGGCAGCCTCACACATATTAGAGCAGATTTGTGCCATGTAGGGTTTTCAGTAGCTGATTTTTCAGTATCAGATCACTCACTGAATATATCCTTCATGTTTCTACTCTTTCCTATGCCCAATTTTTTAATACTGGAGCACACTACAGCTGATTCTCAGTTCTCTTATTTTCTCTTGTTGTTGTTGTTAAGTGCTGTTGATATGAGCACGACTTATAGCGACTCTATGAACAAAAGATCTGAACCCTGTTCTATCCTGCATCATCCTCACATTTCCTCACACACAAGAGCCCATTGCAACAGTCACCATGTCAATCCACCTGGATGAGGCTCTTCCTCTTCTTTGCAACCCTCCACCCTTCCTAGCAACATGTCCGAAGTATGTGAGGCAAAACTTCATCATTCTTGCCTCGAAAGAGCACTCTGACTGCACCTTCTCCAAGACATATCTGTTCATTCCCTTGGTCATCCATGGGATGTTCAGTGCTCTTCTTAAACACCACAGATCAAAGGCATCAATTCTTTTTCTGTCGTCCTTATTCAATGTCAGCTCTTGGATGTACAGCTAGTAATCAGAAAGACTATGGCCTGAATCAGATGCACCTTAGTCCTCAAACATCTCTACTCCTAAATAATTGCAAATGTCCCTAACTGCAGACTTTCCCAGTGCAATGCATCTCATTATTTCCTGAGTGCTGGTACCAAAGGTGTTTATTGTGAATCTAAGCAAGATGAAGCTATTGACAGTCTCAGTCTCTCCATCTATTATGACACTGCGTATCAATCCAGTGGTAAGAATCTTTGTTTTCCTGACATTGAGACGCAATCCATACCAAAAGCCTCATTTCTTGAACTTCTGTAACAAGTGCTTCAACTCCCCCTCATTTTCAGCAAGTAAGGTTGTGTCATCTGCCTGAAGCTGATTATTGATGAGTCTCCCTCCAGTCCTGATTCCACACTCCTCCTCATAGAGTCCAGCTTTTCAAATAATTTGCTCAGCATACAGATTGAATAGGTATGGAGAGGGAACACAACCCTGCAACACTCCTTTCCCAATTCCAAACCATGCAGTGCTCCCCTGTTCTGTTCACACAACAGCTTTCTGGTCCAGGTATAGGTTCTACATGAGTATAATTAAGTGCTCTGGGATTCCCTTTCTTCTCAATGTCAGCCACAATTTGTCATGATCCACACAGTCAAATATCTTTGCATAGTCGATAAGGCACAAATAGATA
Source organism: Elephantulus edwardii (assembly GCF_000299155.1). Lineage (NCBI taxonomy): Eukaryota > Metazoa > Chordata > Mammalia > Macroscelidea > Macroscelididae > Elephantulus > Elephantulus edwardii. Next base: position 2,344,239 of record NW_006399992.1, on the reverse strand, counting down.
CTCTGGTGTTCATTGCTTTCAGCCAGGATCCATCTAACATCAGCAATGATATCCATGGCTTCTTCTAAACCTTGTTTGAACTTCTGGAGGTTCCTTATGTATGTACTGGCCCAGTTTTTTGGTATGATTTTTGCAGTGTTTTACTTGCATGTGATATTAATGATATTGTTTGATAATTTTCACATTCTGTTGGATCACTCTTCTTGGGAATGGGAACAAATGGACCTCTTCCAATGCGTTAGCCAGACAGCCGTCTTGCAAATTTCCTGGCATAGACTGGTGAGTGCATCCAAAGCTGCTTCTGTTGATTTAAACAAGTAAATTGGTATCTCATCGATTTCTGGGTCCTTCATTTTTGCCAATACCTTCAAAGCACCTTCTACTTCCTCCTTCATTACCATTGGGTCCTGTTCATATGATACTTCCTGAAATTTTTCAAAGTCAATCAATTTTTTTATGGTATAGTGACTCTGTGTATTCCCTCCAACTACTTTTGATTCTTCACGGGTCATTCAATATATTGCCCATAGCATCTTTCAATATTGTGACACGAGGCTTAAATTTGTTTTTTAGTTCTTTCAGCTTGAGAAATGAAGAGCAATAACTTTACCCAGTACCATGACTTTAAATCCATATATAAGCTTATAAGGGAACTCTGGTGGCCTAGTTGACAGGGAGTTGTACTATTAACTCAAGGGCGGGTGGTTTGAATCCACCAGCCGCTCTACAGGAGAAAGATGAAAAATCTCTCATGTAAGGAGACTCATAGTGACCATATGTACATTAGCTCTGAAACCTGTCCTGTCCTGAGCCAATCTCATCATCTCCTAAAGATCAAACCCCATTTCTCCAGTCACTGTGTCAATTCATCTCATCCTGGGTCTTCCTCTCCTGTGCTGTCCCTCCACCCTACCAAGAATCATGTCTCTCTCCAAGGACTGGTCTCTTATGCCCACGTGCCCAAAGTCTGTGAGGTGGAGCTTCCAAATCCTTGCTTCCAGGGAACAGCCTGTTTTCACACTCTCCAGGACAGACCTGTTCTCCTGGTGTGTTCAACACTCTTCTCCAGCACCACAACTCAAAAGCATCAATCCTGCCTCTATCATCCTTAGTCATTGTCCAGCTCTCAGATGCATAGCAAATACTTGTGAAGACTATGGCTTGGATCAGGCACACCTTGGTCTCCAGACTGACATCACTGCTCTTCAGTACTCTAGAGAGGTTCCTGACAGCAGACTTTCCCAGTACAATTTGTCTTTTGATTTCCTGATTGCTGGTGCCAAGAGTGTTGATTGTGGAACCAAGCAAACTAAAGCTGTTAACAATCTCAGTCTCTTCTCCATGCATCATGAAGCTGTCAATTGGCCCAGTGGTGAGAATCTCTGTTTTCTTGATGTTGAGCTTTAATCCATATTGTAGTCAATCCTTGACTTTCTGTAGCAAATGATTCATGTCCTTTTCACCTTCAGCAAGCACGGTTGTGTCATCTGCATGATGCAAGTTGTTGATGAGTCTTCCTCCAATCCTGATGCCACATTCCTCTTCATAAAGTCTAGTCTCCCAAATGATCTGTCCTGCATGTAGATAAATCTATCTATCATCAGCCTATATTTAACAAGGAAACAAACTTGTCAAATGGGAAAACTAAAACCTCTTCAATAAATGGTGCTGGTTAAACTGTACTACAACCTGCAGAAAGCTGAAGCAGGATGCACACTTCTCACCATACACAAAAATCTACTCAAAGTGGATCGGAGACCTAGGAGTAAAGCCCCAAGCCATAAAAACCAAAAGAAACAAAGTGAGATCAAGCTTAGAAGGGCTAGTTCATGGCATAAAAAAGTGATAAATATAATAAAAAATATACAACCAAGAGAGGAAATTGATAGATGGAACCTTCTAAAGATTAAATCCTTGTGTGCATCAAAAGATTTTTCTTTCATTTTGAACACTTTCCCCCCTTATTCTTATGGAAAATAGACCCTCAAACTGTGCTCTATCCCGTTGTGTTTTTGGGGTTTTTTTTGTGATTCTTAAATAGATTTATGGTCAGTTCACACATAAAATAGCAGATTTTCTTTGCTTGCTGATATTTTTCCTTTCAGATGTTGGATATACTGACTGAGGAGCCATTTCCATTCAGAAAAATCTAGGGAAATTACTGAACTCAGTCAGGCTCTTTCTCCAGGGCCTAACATAAATACTTTATTTGAGCATCATGATAGCTTTTTAAGTTTCAGCAGCTGTAACTGCTGCCTTTTTGGAACAAAGGCGTAATTAGAGATAATTTGTAATAAAAGCCTCTTCTCTTTTTCTCTGATTTAAAAGTCTTTGTGTTGTTTTGTTGACCTCTTTGAAAATTACAGAGGAAAATACCTCCAGCCATATGTGTATATCTCTATATAAAACAAACCCACAAAACCCAACACCTCATCCAAATTACCTCCCAACCAAACCAGAAAGTCCTCAGAAGAAGGAAGCTTTTTTTGGTGTGTCTTTAATCTAAGAGGAGTATAAAAGCCTAGGAAGCCTCCTGGTCTACTTTAATCAACTTAATGCAGTCTGTAGACTTCAGGCTTTGGGCTAGTACAAAGAGATACTCAGATGTCAGCCAGTGAGTGAACGCTTTCATAGGGCATTGGACTAAAAACAGCTCTATGTGATAAGAGGAAAGGCCCACAGGAGTCAATGGTGTATTCTGACTGGATTGATGCAATCTAGGAATGCATTATATTGCTAGAGGTGTAGTGGCAAAAGCCACCTGGTCCCTCCATCTAGCATAATTTCCCTTACAAGGTGCTTGTGAGGAAAGTAGTACACAGTGATGGACCTTTGTTAGTTCAAAGGTTTCTTCCTCTTTATTCTAAAGCCCTATTGTTAATTCAGTGGCCTTAAAATATGTATTACTGCCCCTTTCATTTTATCATTCTAAAAGAAATCAAAGACAATTTCCCCTCTGTCTTTCAAACAAGCTTGTCTGTTTGAAATCATAGGGTGTTTGTACATATGGTGTCCTAATATCTTAACAGAATCTTTGTGATTGTAGAGGAGTTGTTGAAGCATTGCTCTTACTTCAAGAGTTTTAATGAACTTTTGCTATAGGACAGACTTACTTTTCTTTTTCCCCTTCAATAATGATGAGTCTGGTTTATTGTAATGTTAACTAGGAAAAAATAGGAATACATTTTAGAAGTTGATTGTATTTTTGTTGTAGGTTTACATATAAAATTAGGGTCCTCTTTAACAATTTCTGTCCATGTTGTTTGTTGCCATTGAACATATTCCACCCCCCCCCACAATGTATCAGCATTCCTATTATTTCCATTCTGTTTATTCTATTTTCCTTAATCTAATATCCCTGTTATGTTAATTTTTCATCTTTTCTTTAGAGTCAATATTGATCTTCTAAATAATAAATGATTATTTAAAAGGAGCCCAATACTCACATCGTTTATTGTATGAGGTAGTCTGCTATTTGTGAGGCATGATCTCCATCATCTTTAGGATGGTAGTCTTAGGGAGCCCTCTAGTTCCTACAAGTATCGTAAAACTGGCTTTTTCTTACTTTTTTTTCTTTTAAAAACTCTAGTTTTGCCTACATTTTACTCCCCCTCCCCTCCAATTCTGTCTGGAATCTTCTATTGTATCTCTGGTCAGAATGCTTGTTTGAGATAATTGGACACCATCTGGTTCTGGTCTCAGCGTGGATGAAGTGGTACAAGTGAGCTGTTATTCATGTAGATTAATTTTTTCTTTCAGTCTTTGATTTCCTTTTTTTTCTCTTTTTCTCTAGATGAGTAGAGACCAGTAGTTGTGCTTTAGTTGGTCACTTACAAATTTTTAAGACCTTAATTGCTGCTCACCAAACTACCATATAGAGCAGTATCTTTGGGAACTGTTCTATGCCAATGTATCAAGATGTTCCCAGGGATTATGTATGGCCCTAGGCATTGAAACCCAGAGGAAATTGCTTGTTGAGATGGATTGACATGGTGACTGCAGCAATGGACTCAATTGTATCAGAGATGGTGAATGGCACAGGATTGGACAGGATTCGGATGTTTTGTTTATAGGGTCGCTACGAGTCATACTTGACTTGATGGCACCTAACAACAACAGTAACAAATATGTATATATGCATATATACATTTATAAGCATTTATTTACATATGCCTGTCTATCCTTCAGTAACTCTGGTGACATAGTGACAAAAAGCTGTGCTGCAGCCATAAAGGCATGAGATTCGAATCCACCTGCTGCTTCGCAGGAGAAGAATGGCCAATTTCTTGCTATGCGATTAATTGCCTCTAAAAACCCACTGGAGGGTCTGCTATGGACTGGTTCTTATTCGATGGTACACAGCACACAACACACACTTATACTTGCACACTCATGTACTCAAATATGTCTTCCTATACACATTTCTACTTTGGTAACCACACGTATATTATTTAGTTGTCACTATTATTGCAAAGCTTGGAAGGAGGAGTGACATCCACTTCCGTAATAGCTTGCCTCCGGAAACCCTATGAACCTGGAGAGAGGATGAAAGACACCCAAGCATTGAGGACTCTCCATCATAGGGTCGCTATAAGTTGCCTGCGATTCGACGGCGCTTAACAACAACATTATTGCAAAATCATATATTCTACATTTACCAAAATTGTTCCTTATTTTACTCATGGAGTCATTATTTACCTTGGTTAAGTTGTACAGAATTCACTTGCATTAGATAATATCTTTTCTATCTCCATAAATATAGTATTAAGAAAGTTGCACTGCCATACCAATGGCCACATTTCTCTGAAGGTAGGCCAATGGAGGGCCAGTTATTTTTCAGTTCCTACTAGATGGCAATGAAGAAGAGAGAGACAGAGAGGGCAATGAAGAAGAGAGAGAGAGACAGAGACAGATAGAGAGACAGAGAGAGAGAGGGAAGGAAAAACATCACCCTTAAAATATGAGTCTAAGTTAAAGCTGCTCTGAAAGAATTGGCAAAAAACAAGGCTGCTGGACTTGATGGAATACCATTGACTTATTTCAACAAACAGACGCCGCCCTGGAAGTGCTCACTAGGCTGTGCCGAGAAATCTGGAGTGCAACCACTTGACCAACTGACTAGAAAAGATCCATATTTATTCCCATTAAAAAAAAAAACTAAACCCAAACAAACAACAAAACAACAGTGATCCAATGGAGTGTGGAAATTATAATATCACATGCAAGCAAAATCCTGCTGAAGTTTATCCAAAAGTGACTGGAAAAGTACATCGACAGAAAACTACCAGAAATATAAGCTTTGTTTAGAATAGACTGTGGCACTAGGGAAACCATTGCCAGTGTCATATGGATCTTGGCAGAAAGCAAAGAGTAGAAGAGGCATGTCTGTGTTTCATTACAAAGGCATTTGACTGTGTGAATTACAACAATATGCAGCTAATCTTGAGAAGAATGGGAATATAAGAACACTTAATTGTGCTCATGTGAAACTTATACTTGACTAGAAGGCAGTCATTAGAACATAGCAAGGGAACTCTGTATGGTTCAAAATGAGAAAAGGAGTGTGTCAGAGATGTGTTCTGTCTCCATACCTGTTCTGTATGCAGAACAGATCATTCGAGAGGCTGGATTTTATGAGGAGGAATGTGGCATCAGGATCAGATGAAGACTCATCAAAAACATGCCTTATGCAGATGACACAACCTTGCTTGCTGAAACTGAGGACTGTCTGAAGTATTTTCTGCAGAAGGTCAAGGACTGTAGTTTGCAATAAAGATTGAATTTCAACATCAAGGAAATGAAGATTCTCACCACAAGGTCCATTGGTAGCATAAAGATGGGTGGAGAAGAGATTGAGAATGTTAACAATTTTAGCTTACTTGGTTCAACAATCAATATTCTTGGTACCAGCAGTCAGGAAATCAAAACAAGAATTGTATTATGAAAATTTGCTGTCAGGGTCTTCTCTATAGTGCTGAAGAACAAGGAAGTCAGTCTAGAGACTAAGGTGCATCTGACCCAGGACATAGTCTTTGCAATTACTTGCTGTGCACTGGAGAGCTAGACAATGACCAAGAAAAAAGAAGAACTGATGCCTTTGAGTTGTGGTGCTGAAGAAGAGTCTTGAACATACCATGGACTGCCAAGAAAACTAAAAGGTCTGGCCTGGAGGCAAGGATTTTCAGATTTCATCTTACATACTTTGGGCATGTAGCCAGGAGGGACCAGTCTTTGGAGAAGGATTATCCTGCTTGAAAGAGTTGAGGGACAGTGCAGGAAAGAAAAATCCCAATGAGATAGACTGACACAATAACTAGCGTAAAATGGTAGGTGTGTCTTAGACAATGAGATTGGCTCAGGATAGAGCAGGGTTCAGAGCTATTGTGCATAGGCTAACTATGAGTCATAGTCGACTTGATGGCACATAATAATAACTATGCAGTCAGGGATTTCTCTAACATCAACAACAGCAGTGCAACTATCTGGTAATTAATTACCCTCATTCTCTTTCTTTTATTCCAAGTAACTATCAAAGAACATTATTTTCTTAGTGTGACCCTATTATTGACTTTTCATAAAAATGAGACCATTCAATGCATCAACTCCTAACTTAACAACTGCCTTGTTATCCATTTCACATTTATAACAATAGTGATGGAAGCCAAGCTATTTTTTTTTGCATAAAAGTTATAAATATGGCAAAAATAAACAGTGGGAGATAAGTCCAATGATTGCATAGTGGTTCAGGTGCTGATAGGTTGGCTGGGCCATGATTATCTGTAGTTTAGCAGTTATATAATGAGATAGTAATTTTCCACTTTGTGACCTGATGTGATAATCTTCCATTTTTGTATAATGCTTGCTGTTGTTCAGTGCCATCAAGTTCACTGTGATCATAGTGATCCAATGAACAACAGACCTGAACTTTGTTCTATATTGTGCCATCCTCATAATCTTTGATATGCTTAAGCTCATTGTTACAGTTACTGTGTCAATCCATCTCACTGAAAGTCTTCCTGTCTTTCTCTGATTCTCCAACTTTCCCAGCATGATGTCTTTTTCCCAAGGACTGGCATCTCCTGACAACATGCTCAAAGTATCTTAGATGAGTTTCATGATCCTTGCCTTTAAAGAGAACGCTGGTCACACTTCCTTCAAGACAGACATATTGTTCTTTTGGCAATCCATGGGATAAATCATTACTCTTCTCCAACACCACAATTCAAAGGCAGTGATTCTTCTTCTGTCAATCCTTATTCATTGTCCAACTTTCAGATGCATAGGAAACAATTGAAAAGACTGTAGTTTGAATTAGGCACATCTTAGTTCTTAAACTAACATCTTTGCTCTTTAGCACTTTGGGGAGATCTCTGAATAATGGTCTTGACTTTGGAACACACACAATCATGTGTTTGTGAAGAGAATGTATTTGTACTTTCGTGATTGAGTTTTTTCACTCCTCATAAAAGAGTATATGAAAATAGTTGACCCCTAGTCTTTTTAAAATTAAAGTTGAGATGTGTATCTTGTAATCTCAAATCCTGAATGTTTCTTAATCCTTCAATAGATTTGTCTACAATTTTGACTTCAACAAATCTTATGAGTGAATAAAATAATTTTAAAGGTGAATGCTGTGTGCTGTATACTATGATGTTAGTAAAAAAAAAATTGACTGTATGACTGAAATGTGCTCTCATGAGCATTACTAATTGCGGTTTACCATTATGGCCCAGAGGGGTTTTTCCTGCAGGCATACATTTCATATTGTGAATTGCTTTCTCACAGCAATCTCTGTCTCCTATATTTTCTTGTCTGACATACAATCCATACTTTTAAAGTCTATTTTTATCCATCCAATACAGTTTAAAGTACAGTTTCAGTGATTGACAGTTTATAAACAAAAGAGGAAGAAATGATCTTTTTTTTTTTAAAAAAAAAGAAAAACAACACAGGAAAACATCAGTACAAAAACACTGGTGACACTAACCCATTTTCCAAAGAGATAGTTTGCTCATCGTCTCCTGAAATGCGAATCAAAACACTCATGACAGGTGGATGAGGAGAGAAAATTAAGATAGGGGTATAGACAAAAGCAGCATTAATAATTCAGATAAATAAATTCTGTATACAAAAGAAAACTGTCAAGGTGATGGAGAATGTTTCTACAAGTACAGGACATTTAAGCAACATAAAAATGAATTGAAGTTTGAATGTTTTATGTTCCACTCAATGGCTTTATATAGTTTGGTGTTTTTTCCCCTGATTCCATTGTTCTAGCAAACATTATTTACTGTGATATATACCCTTTCATAAGCTAAATGTGTAGCCATTTTCTTCTCATAGTTGTTGTTACATTTTTTCCTGGGGTATATTTTTTCAATTTTTAAAAATTTATTATTATTTATACCATCATTCACTTTTATACAGTTATTCAGATGTTGTTACAGTTTTAAGGGACTAACTACAGGTAGATGGCAAATGTTCTTTAATATTTTATTATTCATTTATGTTAATCTGAATTGTTTTAAAGCCATTAATTTCTTACGTTAGCTATTTATACTAATTTTGATGCATCTTGTTGCTCCTGCTTCTTAATAGGCCTTTCTTGGTAGTTTGGGTGTTTAAAATGTTAAGGTTCCTTGTAAAAACATTATAGACCAAAAATGTTTTTAAGATTTGAGTTAGGAGAATAAGTTGAAGACATCAAAAGATGCATTGACAAGAATAATTTCTTTTAGACAGAAATTGATCATTTATTTTAGGGTGTATTAGAATGATAACTAGTTTGTCTACCTTGCCTCATTTATGGAACATGTATTTATTGAGAGTCCATTATGTGCTTGACACTGGGTTAAGATTGGAAGAAAGGAAAGTATGCAAAAGAAAAGGAGTTCACAATCGTAATCGGTATACCAAACAAACTATTAAAGAATAATGGGAATCAGACAGTGAAGAGATAGGCACATGAACTGGATCTGATGAAATTGGGAGCCTGCAAGTATGCAGAGACACAGTTTTGTGTTTTTAGGAGAAATAAGAAGGTGAAGTAGGTAGGAATAAGATGACAATTACTTGTTAAGCCAAGTTATGTAGACTTATTTTTTTGAAGCAAAGAACTACTGTAGCATTTAAAACAGGAGAATGTACTGATCAAATGGTGACTATTAGCAACATCACCCTAATAAGTATGCAAAAGAAATATGAATTCAAGATATAGTAGATAAAGATAGTTTGAAAGCATATTGGAGTAACTAACAGGGTAAAGGGTGATATGAACACATGCAGCTGCAGCAGCAGTCAGAAAATCAAACCATGTATTACATTGGACAAACCTGCTGCCAAGGACCTCTTTAAAGAGCAAAAATGTTGTTCGTTTTGTTTTGTTTTTTTTTTTTAATTGAGATTTTATTGTAAGTTTCTAAAGAACTTGGATTTCCATTCATTCATTGTTGCATATTTTCCTCCCTGCCCCTCCCCCAGTTCGCTTTTTTCCCTTGGAGAAAAAAGTTCTTTCATTGCTATACAGTCTTCCCCTACCCCATCACTTTATTATGCAGCTCTTATTCTGGACTCTTGTTATGTTTCTTTATAGACTAAGTTGTATCTGACCCAAGCAATGGTATTTGTAATTGCTTCATATACATGCGAAATTTGTTGAACAATTAATAAAGAAGACCAAAGAAGAACTGATGTCTTTGAATAGTGATGCTGATGGAGAATATTGAACACTCTGTGGAATACCGAAAAGACAAACAAATTTGTTGTGGAATGAGTACAGCCAGCATGTTCCTTAAACAAGGGTATTAGATTTCATTTCACAGACTTTGGGTATGTTATAAAGAAGGATCATTATTTGGAAAAGGACATCATGCTTAGAGAAGTAGAGTCACTGAAAGAGAGAAAGATCCTTACTGAAATGGATTGATTTCCTCACTGCCACAATGGGCTTAAACACAGCAGAGTTTGTGAGGATGATGTAAAATTAACGTTTTTTTCTGTTGTGCACATGATCTCTGAGATTCTGAGATAACTCAGTAGCAACTAACTGCAGCAACATTGTCTGTGTTGTTAGCTAAAGCAGAGATTATGTATCACAAAGGGAGTGGCACCTGGTGGAAGCTCTGAAGGGTAAAAACGGGCAGTCTCCTACCATGGGATTTAGAGGTCGGAAACCCAGTGGAGGGTGAGCTATAGTTCCAGGTCAACAGCAATGAGTGAGTGTAGGCAGAGTAGATGGCCAGTAGAGGGCGGAGTTATAGATTGTGTTAATCGTTCTCCAAGGAATGGATAGAGAAGCTGTGGTATATTCACACAATGTAGTACTACGCTCATTGAAAAAAAAAAAGGAATTAATGAAATATTATTAAAAATGGGTGATCCTGGAGGACATTATGCTGAGTGAAAAATCTCAGACACAAAAGGACAAATACTGCATAGTGCCACTGTTGTAAAACGGAACTGACATCAGGGTTGGAAAGAACTGTTTAAAAGGGATATATGATTAGGTATTATTGTCATGACAGGAGTCCAGAATGAAGGCTGCATAGTGGAGTGGACTTGGTGGGGGAGGGATTGTATAACAGTGAAAACGTTTTTCTTTTACTTTTCAAAGAGAAGAACAAACTGGAGGGAGAGGTGGACAGGGGGAAAAGTGCAACAATGAATGAATGGAAATCCAAAATCTCTGCAAATTTTCACTAAAATTAATAATAATAGTAATTTGATAAAAATTAGAAAAATATGCACATCTACCAGTTACATTTGAGAATACTTGCTTCCTCACACAAAAGAAGTTAATGAAGTTCACTATCTAATTTTGCACTTTCAGTTTTTAAAAAGGCATATTTCTTAGATCTATGAGGTTAACATAGGGTCGCTATGAGTCGCAAGGGACTCGATGGCACATAACAACAACAACTTGAGATTAACATCTTTTTCTGAACTCACATGGTTTTATTGGCAAATGCTTATTTTACTTGGCACTTTTTCTATGATATTTTTTCCTTACAGATACCTAGGGAGTCTTTATAGATTAGTGAGATATGGTAAACACACCCCAAAGTGACCAAAATGAAGTAATACTCTATTCTTTTTAAAATCGTGTTTTAAAACTTATTTTTATTTTATGTTGGTTTGTATACAGTTTCATTTATATACATGTGTTTAACAGATTCTTTACTTCACATTATGTTTGACACAATTGTTCCCATACATTGTGTGTTATAAAATTAGTCACCATTAAACTGTGCCTACTATTACCTCCCCTTTTCAGGTCCCCATTGGATCCTTCCTAATTCCTTCACCCCTCTCCCCTCCGCCCATCAAACTGTGCAATATCATGACTTCCCTGTAATCTTATGCTCTTGAATATGGGCCCAAACATATGAATTATCCTAAAACATTTATTAGTTTTCATATATTTGGACATTTGCCCATATATTTTGGCCATCAAAATATCTTCCTTTGTGAAGAGCCTTTCTATATTTTCTGCCAATTTTATAATTTCTTTATCTTTGGCTTTAGTAGCTGGTGTGTGTATTTATAATAGTTGTATTAACAGATCTTCCTTGTCTGGGTATTAATCTATCACTCACAGCATTATACTCCAGGACAGATCTTGAAATATTCTTTTTTTATAATGAATACCGTATCATCCCTTTTCAGTTTGTTATTCCGAGCGCAGTAGATCGTATGATTGTCTGATCCAGAATGGCCAATACTAGTCATTTTCAGCTCAATAATGTCTACAATGTCAATTTATACACATTCCTTTTTGTTTGTTACAACTCTACAGCGTTTTGCCAGAGTCTAAGCATAAACAGGAAGCCATGGTAGCTTAGTGGTAAGGAGGTATACTGTCAACCCAAAGGAACACAGTTCAAATTCACCAGATGGTGCAAGAAAGACAGAAAATCTCTTATGTAATTTACTGTCTCTGCAAATTCCCTGCACTGTCAGGTATGAATTCTTCAGATAAGATGGTATTAATAAATACTAAGCAGGCAATACCCTTTATTCTTTTGATAATATAGTATAGGTTATTAGTCTTTTCCTTGTGGAGGTACTATAATATTTATAAATTTTAGTTATAAATCCCTTACCAGAAATGTCATTGCCAAATAGTTTTTCCCTGTTTGTGGACTTTCTTTTCACACTATTGGTTTAGTTTTTAAAGACACATAATGATACGATTTTTATGAAGTTCCATCAATGGATTTATCCTCTTCTGTTTGTGAAGTTTTGTTTATTTGCAAGCCTATTCATGCTGTAGACTAGATCATTTAAATTTGCTCATGTTTCTGTGTTCCTACTGATTCAGGCCATAGTCTTTCCGATTACTAGCTATACACATGAGACCTGAACAATGAATAACGATGACGGAAAAAGTATTGATGCTTTGACTCGTGTTGGAGAAGAGCACCAAACATCCCATGGATGGCCAAAGGAATGAACATATATATCTTGGAGACGGTGAGTCAGAGTGCTCTTTGGAGGCAAGAATGATGGGACTTTGCCTCACATACTTTGGATATGTTGCTATGAGGCGCTGTTCCTTGGAGAAGGACATGATGCTGGGAAGGTTGGTGAAGGACAGGGAGACTCTTGACCAGGTGGATTTACAGTTGTCAGAACAGAACAGGGAAGCTCTGTATGGTTCAAAATTGGGAAGAGCGTACGTCAGGTATGTGTCCTGTCTCCATACCTTTTCAACCTGTATGCAGGACAGATTATCCCAGAGGCTGGGCTCCATGAGGAGAAATGTGGTATCAGGATTGGTGGATGATCTATCAACAATCTGTGTTATGCAAATGACACAACCTTGCTTGCTTAAACTGAGGAGGACCTGAAGTGCTTGCTGCAGAGGGTCAAGAACTACAGCCTCTAATGTGGATTTAGGCTCAATATCAAGAAGACAAAGATTGTCTCCACTGGGCCAATTGGCAGAATCAAGATGGATGGTGAAGAGATTGAGATTGTTCACAGCTTTAGTTTGCTTGGTTCCACAGTCAACACTCTTGGCACCAGCAGCCAGGAAATTAAAAGACGTATTATGCTGGGAAAGTCTGCTGTTAGGGACCTCTCCAAAGTTCTGAAGAGCAATGGTGTCTCCCTGGAGACTAGGGTGCAACTGATACAGGCCATGGGCTTTGCTATCACTTGTTATGCATCAGAGAGTTGGACAAAGACTGAGGATAGAAGGAGAATTGATGCCTTTGAGCTGTGGTGCTGGAAAAGAGTATTGAGGGTACCACGGACTGCTAGGAAAACAAACAGATTCATCCTGGAGAGGGTTAAACTGGGCTGCTCCTTGGAGGCAAGGATTCTGAGGCTTTGTCTAACATACTTTGGACATGTTGTAAGGAGGGACCAGTCCTTGGAGAGGGACATCATGCTTGAGAGGGTGGAGGGACAGCGCAGGAGAGGAAGGCCCTCTGTAAGGTGGACTGATTCAGTGACTGGGGTAATCAGGATGGGTGTATCAGAGACAGTGTGATTGGCACAGGACAGAGCAGAGTTAGGGCTGTTGTATATAGGGTTGCTATGAGTCGCAAGCAATTCGATGGTACAAAACAACACCAACAGTGAAAACCCTTAATCAATTTATCTTTAGATTAATAAAGAGAGATGATTTTGAGTGGTCTTGACCTCATCAGGTGACCTTTCAAAGAAGGTCTGCTGTTACGTTATATACAGATGAGTTGGAATCAAACCATAGCTGACCTTCTAGCAGATTTTCAGACGAAGTAAATCACAGATGAGGAGATTGACCATCTGCACACCTTCGGGTTGGTAACACAGGGTCTTCACTAGGCCACCAGAAAACCCCGAAAGAAGGCCTAGGCCATTCAAGGTGTAGCAATTGATCTCTATTCACCTGATATAATAAAGCAGAGGGAAGAGTCAAATAGGAGGAGAATACGGAATATGTTGCTAGCTGCCTTCATGAGCAACTACCTCCTTTGCCAAGAGATCAGGACTGGATTATGTACAAGGTACTTTTACTGATTATTATGATCAAAGAGTCTGTAGAAGAAGCCTATTCAAAAAGGGAGAAATGCAGAACAGCATTTAAAATTCTCCTAGAAGACAGATATTTTTTGAACCACGGAAACTGATGAAGCCCTAAAACTGTGTTTCTAAGATAATCTTTAACATTTATACCCAAAATAGGCCCAAAGTATGTTTTAAACAAAGAAACAAACAAAAAAAGTGTGTCTGCTTTGAGCATTATGTTCTTTTAAGAACTCTTCTTAATAGGAGATCAAAGTAACAACAGCAATTCAAAAGATTAAATAAGAACCTTGGAGGTCAGTGAGTTCATGATAACGAAGAAGGAACAACTCAGAAAGGAATGATGACAATGTTTGCACAAAACGAAGAATATAATCAATACCATTGAATTGTATGTATAGATGTGACTGAAATGATCTTTTGCTGTGCATATTCTAACAGAAGCACAAAAACGAAATTTAAAAGAAGAAAGAAAAAACAAAAACACAACACACCAAATAAAAAGAAGGCCTATAGATCAGAAACTAAAATCAGGATAGGTCTTTCTCCCTGATGCTGGCACTGAAGAACCAAGCTTCCACGAATTCTTTCAAGAGCCTTGGCATTTGGAAATAGATCCTTCTTTAGTCAAGCCTCTAGAATGAAAAACTTATGAGTTAGAAAAAAATAAAAAAAAAGCTTATGAGTTAGAAAGACATTTCCTAATGCAAGATCATAAAAAAATCTTTCTCCATGTTTTCTTCTAAAATTTTAAAGTATTTTTTTCATATATTTAAAATACTTTGATTCACAAAAGGACAAATATTGCCTAGTACCACTGTTACAAAGCAGGTCTGAGATGGGGGGGGTTGGGAGGAGTATAGATAAAAGTAGATAGATAATGACTATTGCATTGAAACAGATGAAAGAAAGAACTATCTAAAATGAATATATGATTAGGCATTATGCATATGACAACAGCCCAGAATAAGAGCTATATCATTGCAGAGGACTAGAAGTGGGAAGGTAGGTAATTATGCAAGAATGAATGAATATTAAAAAAACAAAAAAAGAACTGGAGGAGGAGGAATGGAGGGTGATGTGGTAAAATGTGTGTAACAATGAATGAATGAGAATGAAAATCTAACTTCTCTGTAAATGTTCATTAAAATCACAATTAAAATAAAATTTTGTTAAAAAATTGAATGTGAATTAAAATTTATCTTTTCACCTAAATGACTGCCATTTATTCCAATACCCCTTGTTGGTGAGTACCACAGAGTCAGGACCAACCCATCACTGACCCTCCAGCTGGTTTTCAGAGGCAGTTACTTACACCAGAGGAAATTGCCCATCTTTCTCCTGTGGGGCAGCTGATGGATTCTAACTGCATGCCTTCAGGATTGCAACACAGTTTCTTACCACTAGGCCTCAAGAGCTCCCTCTCAATACCACTTATTTAGTGGTATAATATATCCCAATTTGATGAGAAAAATTTTGGTTTGCTTATTTTATTTAGTAAGTATTGTAGTGCATTTCGGTTTAAATTTATGACCTTAAGTAGTGTTATTGTTTTTCTTTTTTTTTCTTTTTACTTCAGTTCTTGTGTACCTCTCAGTGTCAGTGTTTTCCATTTATTTAGTGATGTTGTGCTGATCATTTCTTATTATCACTGACTTTCCTTTTACTGTATCTTAATATGTCTGTTACTTTTTTTCTCTTTCTTCCATACCTGGCAAGCATCCAAGAATGTTTCTTCCTGTGTGCAATGGATAAATAAACTAGGCCACATACACACAATAGAACATCATGTCATACAAAAGAATAGAAAAGGATACATAAAATACTGTGTTGTTGTGTTGTTGATTGTCTTCGAATCAAACACCCTATGAACAAAAGACCTGAAGCCTGTCTGCAACTACTGAGATTTATCAAAGTTCAAAGAATTTCTGGAGGCATTTTATTCAGGAAGTAGATGCCACTCCTGCTGCTGCTGTTGTTATTATGTGCCTTCAAGTAGCCTGTGACTTATAACAACCATATGTACAGCAGCTCTGAAGCCTGCCCTGTACTGAGCCAGTCTCACTGACTGACACACCTACCCCCATTGCACCAGTATCAATTAATCTCATCCAGGGTCTTCCTTTCCTGCACAGTATGATGTCCTTCTCTAAGGATTGGTCCCTCTTGGCCACATGGCTAAAGTATGTAGATGGAACTTTAAAATCCTAGCCTCCAGGGAGAAACTTGGCTTCACCTCTCCAAGCCAGACTTATTTTGGTGACCCACGGTATGTTTAAGACTCTTCTCCAGCACTACAACTCAAAGGCATCAATTTTTCTTCTTTCATCCTTAGTCATCCAGCTCTCTGATGAGAGAGCTTCACAATTAATTCCCAAGTAATTGCAAAACCTGTGCTGAGGTGCTGGAGAAGAGTATTGAATGTACCATAGACTGCCAAGAAAACAAACAGATTCATCCTAGAGAGGGTTAAACCAGGCTGATCCTTGGAGAAAAGGATTCTGGGACTTCGTCTGACATACTTTGGACATGCTGTAGGGAGAGACAGGTCTTTAGAGAGGGACATCATG
>NW_006399992.1:2313090-2318482 GCF_000299155.1 Elephantulus edwardii | reverse complement strand
GTCCTCTTGTTCTATTGACCCTTTCAGCATTATGTAGTGACCATCCTTGTCCTTTGTGATGGTTTTTTGGATATATCTTTAGACGCTCTGTTTAAAATGATAGCTTCTTGGTTTAGGTATTGGTATTACAAGAGCTCAACCATGTGTTCTGGGGTTCTTATTTTTCTCAGTGTTAGTCCATAGGTTGTTGTGATCCACTCAGTCAAATACCTTTGCATTAACTTTATTGCCAATAAAGCACAAATAGACTTTCTTCTGGTATTCCTGGCTTTCAGCCATGATTCACCTGACATCAGCAATTGTTTCCCTCATGCCATAGCCCTGTCTGAACCCAACTTGAATGTTTGGAAGTTCTCTTTCTTTTTCTTTTGTAGAGATAATCATTCAACATTCTTGACAAGGGCATCTTTTTTATTTTTATACAATTTTTATTTTATACTGATTTACTTACAAAGTTTGTGTACATTGTTTTCCACACTGGATCGTTCCTCTTTCCTTTACCCACTCTTCCCTCCACCCATCAAATTATGCGATCCTATGTTTAAGCCCCACCTTTCTTCCTCTTTCTTTCCCCGACTCTCCCTTGGATCCTCCAACACGTTCTACAGTAATGGTCTTATACAATATTTGTCCTTATGGGACTGAGTTAGTTCACTACTTTGTAGGAGAAAGATGTGCAATTGCCTGCTGTGTGATTTACAGCCTCTGAAAACCAACTACTGGTGAGCTATGAGTCGATTCCTACTTGACAACAATGAATATTTTGAGAGAGTTGGAATGAAGCCTTTGGTGAAATTGCTGTGAAATTAGTTCAGAGATACTGCTTTACAATATATTCCTTGGCTAAAAACAAAACAAAAATAATCCCGAAGAGTTTATAGACTAGATGAGGAGCCCTTGAGGTGCAGATCAATAGTATCAAACCACTCTGTAGGAGAAAGCCGAGTCAGTCAGCAAGTTTCCACAGAGATTTACATACAGCCTTGGGATCCTGATGGGGCCGTTATTCTCTGTCTTATGATATACAGGGCTGCTATAACTTGATGGCAAATAGATTTGGGTTTTTGTTTCTTTTGCTTGTTTAATGATTATTTTTTATGGTGGAGGTCCCTTAAGAGCTTTACTCATAAACTAATCCCTATGTCTCATCTCATTTACTGGAGTAAGTGTAGACACACTAATCTAATATTCCAAATTGATGTATCTTTTTCTTTTGCTTGCAATAGCTTGGATCATCTGAAATACAGCCAGAATAAATGTATCATTTGTCACTAGCTAAAAACTGTCATCATTAACTTGATTAATCAAATGCTACATTTAAAGATGGATTGAAACACAAAATAGTCAGCCTGGCTCCATATAATGAAGAGATTAATTTGACACATAAGACAACCAATTTAGTGTAGTCAGTGATCATGCTTTATTTTAGAAAGGTTTCAATTAGTATATTTTTCCTTGATATGCTATTTTATCTCTCAAGGCAGAAAATATGTCCTCAAAAGTTAATATGCTTACCTTAAACAGAAAAGAAAATTTATCTGAATACCTTAGAATTCTAAAATGTGAAGCTCTGTTTCATGAATAAAGAAGAAATTAATGATGGATAAAACATTTATAATGGAGTCTTTTTCAATTTAAGATATTGGTAATTTCCTTTTTGTTGCATGATTGTAAATAAAACAATAGCAGTCATAGCAAGAAAGACCCCAAAGGTCTCTGTTTTTCCTTTTTGGGGTGAAGATTAAAATAGACCATTAAAACAATTTAATTAGGTTTTATTGCTTTTTCTTTCTGTCTTTTCTCACCCTCCCCCCCCCTTTTTTTTGTATGTGTGGTGATTAGAAGAGATTATGGCTAAGTAAAAAGCCTACTAGGTCAGAATGTTCATTTTTTTAAAGTGATTGGTCCTTAAGTCAACTGTGAGAGGTATATTCATGAGGTTTATCCAGACTTTTTAATCATCTTCTTGTGAGCAGCTTTTTTAATTTATTTATTTATTTATTTATTTTTTTTTTATTATGCTGGGGAGAAACAGCAGCACATATTTAATTACCAAATTCGGGCTAATGATGCTTTCTGGATGTTGTGTTTACTGTGAATGAAAAGTTGGATTTTGATGTTTAGTTTTTCCCTTGGATGAGATTTCAAATACTACACTTGAGGAATTTTTAAAAAGAGAAGGATGCGGTTTCATTAATAGTTCATGGAAATTTTCCATTTGAAAGGCTGATCTGATGTGTTTTAGAACCTATTACGGGTTATTAGATGGCATTTCATTTATGGATCTGACAGATTGTTGAAATCCCCCCTCCTTGTTTTGATCGGGGTAGGGGGAATGGGAGAGTACTATGCAAAATGCAGTGTATGTGAAGAGTGTGTATTTCTTGCTTGTGTGAGAATTGTGGTATTTCTTTCTATGTGTGTTAGTTTCCTGGTGCTGATGGAATCTTCTCAGCATTCTAGGAGACTTTAAACATGGACAATGGGGCAGAAACTAAGCTACAATTCTACTGGTTCTTTGATTCATCTTTCACATGTTCTTCCTGCCAACAAAGAGGATAACAAATAACAAGTGGTTATTAAACATTCAACAGGACTCAGTATTGTGGAAGACACTAATGTTTACTTAATGTTTATGTTCTCTCCTCACCAAAGCAGAAGTCCTTGGAGATTTGCTGGAATTGGCTCATAATAGAGGAGGTCAAAACTTTCCTTCGTGCTGATTTGAAGGAGAGGATCTGAAGAACAAATATGTTAATTGTTTAATGGATTTTTAAACTTGTTTCTCAAGGGAGTAATACTTGGCTGAGAATCAGGACGATGTATTTCAGTCCTG
The DNA here is from genome assembly GCF_000299155.1 of Elephantulus edwardii. Lineage (NCBI taxonomy): Eukaryota > Metazoa > Chordata > Mammalia > Macroscelidea > Macroscelididae > Elephantulus > Elephantulus edwardii. The sequence goes on along the minus strand of NW_006399992.1, from coordinate 2,315,646 downwards.
TTGCCACAGATAAGCAGTGTGTCACCTTGGGCAAGTTTCCTTGCTCTTTTGGAGGTTGGGAAAGTATGGATTTATTGCTCACATAGAAAGTGAACACATAAGAGGGCAACATGAGAAGAATACATTAATATTTTAATAGCATTCAGAGGCATACGAATGAACGGTTGTAGAAAATAAGTACTTGAGGGAAAAATAAGTTTACCATTGAGAATGAATTCCCACAAATCTTAGAGAATTTGTCAAAGATTGATGACTTGACCTTCAACCCATTCAGACATCTTGCAGTTTTTAAAAACAAAACTTTTTTTAAAACCTCTCCTGCTTTCCTTTCTCTGATGACAAACATGATAATTTCGCTAAAAATTTGGAAAATACATAAAATTATAAAGAGGGAAATGGATTGATTTTACTATCTAGAAAGAATACTCTTATGTATGTGATTATTAGCTTAATAGGGATTGTGTAGAATTTAGTGTCCCCAACCTGTTGTTCTTATTCAATAATGTACTGTGAACAGTTTCTTATATGTTTAAGTATCTTCTAAAATATAATCTTGAATAAATGTATATCTTAGAAGATGAAACTAACATAAAATGTATTCTTTTTCACTACTGAATAGCCAGTGCCAGACATTTATAAAATACATAGGAAAGCCAAAAGAAGAAGAACAAAATTGATACTAATCCTATTCCCCCACATAATTTATTTTTTCGCTCTGTGTTTTTTACAAATGTTCATCATATTTATATCTATTCATTTTTATTACCCATATGACAGAATATTGTGAAAATATATCTTACATATCATTCTTGTTGCTATTATTAGGTGTCACTGAGCTGACTACAACTCACAATGACCCTATGAACAACAGATCTGAACTCTGCCCTATCTTGCACCATCCTTATTTAGTCTTTAACATGTTCACATCCATTGTTACAGCCACTGTATCAATCCATCTTGCTGAGAGTCTTTCTCTTACTCTTTCTACATTTCCCAGCATGACTTTGTTCAAAGACTGGCCCCTCCTACAAGTCCAAATTATGTGAAATGGAATTTCACCATCCTTGCTTCTAAGAAATAACTTGATCATACTTCCTCTAAGACAGACTTACATTAAAATTATAGTCAAGTTTTTACATAACTAAAATATACAATATTTATAATTAATACTTCTGTGTGGTTTGTATGTAATGTATACAAATAGAGATTTATATTTTTTCTAGTTTATGCATTTAAATTCATTATAATTCAATTATACGCCAGACAACTGGTATACCTGTGAACTAATCATATGGTACAAATTATGGATGGTAGTGTATGTTCCACAATATGAATGGTAGCATATGTTCTATAATTTTTTCATTTCAGCCAGAATTATATATATTTTTATACGTGAACTAATACATTTCAGGGCTGCCCTAGTGCAGAGTGTAGCAGTGTTACAATTTATTTGTATCACCGAATGCATCATTATTCTACAGTTGCATATTTGTTTTGTCAATTTCCCCTTGTATTGTGATAAATATCCTTAGAGTCAGTTTTTTTCTTGTGTTCCCTAAGAGATCTTTCTAGAACATAGTATTTGGATTAAAATTCATACATATTTTTAAGGCTTTTTATATGTACTGCCAAAATGGTACTCTGAAAGGCTGAAAAATTTCCACTCTTAACTGTAATATGCAGGCTCTTTTCCCAGGCCAAAAAAAAGAGGCATATCATCTATGTTTTGTTTTTACGTGTTTTAAGTTACTAGCTAAGTTGATTTCTACTCTCGCTCTGCAATATTTATTGATTATTTGTATATTTTCTTTAGTAATTATTTTTTAGGCTTTCTAGCTTCTTCCATCCTGAGGTTAACCACTTGTTTTTGTTTTGATTCTGACTCAAGTGATCCCATGTGTAGACTTCTGCTCTGTAAAGTTTTCTTGGCTGGGACCTCTTGCAAGTAGCCCACCAGGACTTTCTCCCACAGCATCTGTGGTTGCACTTGAACAGTCAGCCTTCTGTTGCTCAGTGTTCAATTGATCACACCACCCAGGGACTCTTCTCTTTGAAGATATTTATATTTTTTTATCCTGATTTATATTTAACACATTGCAGTAATTCATTTTTTCTGTGTGTATTTTTCTAGATTTCATTTGATTTTTTACACTCATGAATTTTACATTTTAGTGTAGTTAAATCTGTCAGTCTTTTCCTTTACATTACTGACCCCTCAGTTATCTGTTTAAAAATGACATGATTTCATCATAAAATATCTAATCTACATGAAAATATTTAGTAGTTGGTTCAAAATTATTTTATTTATTGTGTAGTTAATGCTCTTTTACTATCTGGGAGCATATTTTCTTTTCTTTCCTTTTCATTATTATTTTTCTTCAACTCATACTTTCAATTGCTTTTTTTCTCTTTTCTGTATTTAGAGATACTCTCTTCTTACTTCTTCTGTTTTAACCCAATCCTCACTTAAAGGGAGAACTCTGGTGGCTTAGGGGTAAGAAGTTGCACACTACAAGAAACAAAAAGAGATCTTGAAAAGTGGAAGAATATCCCTTG
>NW_006399992.1:2309483-2312990 GCF_000299155.1 Elephantulus edwardii | reverse complement strand
GCGTCGCTATGAGTCGCAAACGACTCGACGGCACATAACAACAACAACAACAATTGCAAAACCATGTCCTGGATCAGATGTACCTTGGTCTCTAGACTGACATCGTTGCTTCTCAGTACTCTGGGAAGTTCCCTGACAGCAAAGTTACCTAATGTAATTAGTCTTTTGATTTCCTGACTGCTGGTGCTAAGAGTGTTGATTGTGGAGCCAAGCAAGCTATAACTGTTTACAACTTTAATGTCTTCTCCATTCATCATGGTGCTGCCAATAGGCCCATTGGTGGATGACATAATTCTGAGTGAAATAAGCCAGTCACAAAAGGACAAATATATATGAGTAAACTATTATAAAGAACTTAAGATATGTTTACACACAAACGTGATTTCTTTCCTTCTGTTACTTCTAAAGGGCAGGAATTTTGCATTGTTAAGTTTTGTATTATCAGGAATTACCCTAGTGTTTAGAATATGGTGGATTTTTATAAAAAGCTCACTGAGTGAATGAATGACATTGTTTGTACACTGAGTAATGTAATTTCAGGACATGCTTTCATCCCTGCTAACCATCCTTAGTCAATAGCAGGATCTTACTTCAAGGAATTGCAATTCTATGATCAAACCACATCTCTATTAAGGACATAGATACATATTTAATACAAATATGTAAATTCATGATCATAATTTTTAAAAGTAGAAGCAAAGACAGATTAAGTGCATTGTTGCTTAATACCATTGAGTCAACTTCAACTCATAGTGATCCTATGGACAACAGAACAAAATATTGTCTACTCCAGCCTTATTCTCATAATTTCTACTGTGTGTGACAATGTTGAAGCAGTGTTACAATCCATTTTCTTGAAAGCCTTACTCTTTTTTGCTAATTCTCTTTTTCACCAAACATGGTGTCTTTTTCCAGGGACTAGTCTTTTTTGACAATCTGCACAAAGTATGTGAGACAAAATGTTAATGATCCTTATTTTTAAGGAGAAATTTTGTTACAGTACTTTCAAGACAGAATTGTTTGTTCTTTTGGCAATCCATAGCATATTCAATACTCTTCCTCAATGCTACAATTCAAAGACATCAACTTTTTAGTCCTTCTTATTCATTGTCCAACTACTACCTGTGTATGTTGTTGTTGTTAGGTGCTGTGGAGTCAAATCCAACTTATAGTGACCCTGTGAACAACAGATCTAAACCCTGTCCTATCCTGTGCCATCCTCATCATCTCTCACATACTAGAAGCCATTGCTGAAGTCACTGTGTTAATCCATTTTGTTGGAGCTCTTCCTCTCCTTTTCTGACCTTCCATCTTTCCAAGCATGCTGTCCCTTTCCAAACCTCGCTTTGGCAATGGAAAAACACCATAGCAACTCAAATTAGCATACAGTAATAATAGAATAAGAGCAACAACAACAACAACAAAATAAATGGTGACATCTAGTCAGTTCTGCATTGTGGTGACTTTATATGTGTCATGGTAGGTCTGTGATCCATAGGACTTTTTAGCTGATTTGTGGGAAGTAGATTAGCAAGCTTTTCTTCCAAGGCACCTCCAGATGGGCTCAAACTGTCAGCCTTTTGTTTAGCAGCTGAGCTCATTAACTTTTTGCACAGTCTCAGGACTCCAGTAAACTGATGTGAACAGACATTATACTCCAGACAGTGAATAATGTAATAAATGCAATTCAGTAACTGTATGCTTTCCTTTGACCTCCCTAAAAGCCACCTGTTGAAATTATGTAATTCAATCTTCAGTTTTAATGTATTTTATTTTAGCTTACCTGTCCACATTTAAAATTGAGAGAAGTGACTACTTTTACATCTGATGGTGATGTGCTTAATGTTGCTTAATAGCTCATCTCAATATATTCATTGAAGTCAGCACAGATTGAGCAGTGCTTCATTCAGTGCTTTCAGAGAATGAGCAGAGCCTGTGAAATTCATTAAATATTACCACAATAAGAAAAAAAGGACAAGCCACAAGAGAAAAACAATCTGTACATAAGACTTCATTACAAACTAGACTGTTTCAGTGTTTATAAATACTCGTCTGTGGAGAGAAGTACGTGTATTATAATAATTATGCATTAGTGCCTCATTAGTAGGGGGTTATATCCATGCTGTTTCTTTTTCCTCTAGTGTATTTCTGATAAGTTAGCATTTTAAAAGTCTTATTTAAAATGTAATAAAAACAGAGGCAAGAGTGTGTGTGAATATTCAAGTGTAGATCATTTGTAATTCCTTCAGCGATGTGAAGAAACATATTCTAGGGGGTTCTGAGCCTAAAGAAAAGATGTAAAGAATTTCTTTCTTCATAAAACGAACCTCAGTTGAAAAAAAATTTGGCTTAAAAAGTCAGCAGTCAGGCTGAACATCAACTGTATTGACTTTTTATTCTCAATGTCATTACATGATAATTTACATCTAAATTCTAGATTTCTACGCACAACTTGAAGTCTCTGGGTGGCACACTATACTAACAATCAAAACACTGAGAATTGTACATCCAGAGATGCCTTGGAAGAAAGGCTTGGAGATCTACTTCTAAAAAACCAGCAACTGAAAAGCCGGTAAAGCACAGTTCTAATCTGACACACATGGGACTGCCATAAGTTGGCATCATTCCACTGCAACTCATTTGGTTTTAAGTACAATTTTAAAAGGAACTCCTCCTAGACCAGAACACATGGGCATTTTAAATCTTTTTCTTATTAGTTCTCTATGCCAATTGCACATGGTTGATAAATTTCTCTGTTTTTGACATCTTTGGCTTCTGGATAGGTCTTTTATTTTATTTATTTATTTATTTTAGAAACATTTGCCACTGGGAAAATAATTGTGAAAAAAATCTGTTATTGCATTATAAAACAAAAAAATACATCCTCAACTAAAAATGTTAGACTACATAAAAGTGAAAAAGACTTATGCTGCAAAGCACAAGGAAAGTGAAGATATCCCTACAGTTTGGATAAAATATTTGCCAGTTTTACATTTGATAAGTGACTCACATCAACTTTTTTTTTAAGGTTTTAAATATTCTGCAATAGAAGTTTGTTTGTCTTAAATTTAAATAGCATTCAGTTTATTACAAATATTTAGTATTGCTTCCCATATTTCCCCCCCTTTTTTTAATCATAATTATGTTATCATCTAGATGAGCATCCTTTATACACAAACAAATAAAACAAATGAAACATAATAAATTGAAAGATATACTTTAAAAAATCTCCATATGATCAGAAGGATTCAGGTTGAATATTCCTTGAAAGTTTGTTTTAATTGTCCCATTGCCACAATGCTTGTCAAAACCAGTTCTGATTAATCTCCTTTGTCAGTGTGTCCTTTGCCATTTCCTATCACTCCTCCCTAAGAGAGATTTCATCCTGATTCTTAGGGAAAAGAGGACGGCTACTTCCTGCTGAAAAGGGACGCTGTAGGTTTCAGGGTGAAGATCTTCTCTCACTACTCTAAAGGGCCCCTTTGGCAATAGGAAACACGTAGATTA
>NW_006399992.1:2282887-2307313 GCF_000299155.1 Elephantulus edwardii | reverse complement strand
TTTCCTTATGAATCAGCGTGAAGTCTCTCTCAGGGAGGAGTGATAGGGAATGGCAAGGGACACACTGACAAAGGAGATTAATCAGAACTGGTTTTGACAAGCACTGTGGCAATTGGACAATTAAAACACACATGGGGGCGGGGGAAAGAAGAACGAACTGGGGAGGAGGGTGGAGAAAGCAGTGCAACAATGAATGAATGCAAACCCCAAATCTCTGTAAATGTTCATTAAAACTAATAAAATTTAATAAAATTAAAAAAAAAGAAGTTGCTCTTTCAATCCAAAGGCACATCGTTCAAGTGTACCAGCTGCTCAATGAAAAAAAAAAGATGAGCAGTCATCTTCTATGTAATTTACTGTCTCAGAAAACCTGCTGGAGGATCTGTTGTGAGTTGGTTCTAACTCAACAGTACACAAAGAGTGTTATGCTGATAATCAAAAGGCTATGCCAGCTACTATGAAGGAAAAAAGCCAGGAAGTCTCCTCCCTTTAGGAATTACAGCATTGGAAATCCAAAGGAGTACTACTATGAGCTTGAACAGACATGATGACAGGGAGTATTACTTAAAATGGTGCTTTGAAAGGATTAGAAGGCTTTCTCTTTCTTCTTTCCCTCCACCTTGTCCTCATGTTAAATTTATCATTTGAATTCTGTTAGAGATTTGACTTTTGTATTGTACGTGCTATGAAACATGGTCAAGTTTTGTAGACATTTCATTAGTTTGTACAAAATTTTGCAATATAAAAATATTAAATCAGACTTTTAAAATACATTAGGACTCTGTGTGGTGCAAAAGTTGAAGTGCTAGTGGCCTAAGTGAGTAGGGAGTTGTGAGGCTGCCTCAATGGTGATCTGTCTCTGATGATTTGAGTCTACCAGTGATTTCTTGGGAGAAAGAAGGCCTGTCTCCTCCTGTGCAATTTACAGCCTCTGATAACCCATTGGAGGATCAACTCTGATTCAGTTCTGGGTCCATGACAATCAACAATTGCAGAATTAACCTAACCATGGTAGTTTGACTCTACCCAGGGGACCTTGGAGAACTCTCCTTGCAGTTTGTTTCAAAAAAGTCCAACTTTAAAAACCTTATAGAGCAGTTCCACTCTGCATACACGGAGTCACCATGTGTTTCAATCAACTCTACAACAACTAAGAACTATAATCACAAACAAAATGCATGATCAAAGTATGCCAGTTTTAAAATCTTATTCCATTTATTCTGTCAGTTTCTTAGAGAGGTGTGTTAAAAATCTCCCTTTTTTGCCAGGGCAGTTTTTAATTGACCCTTTTATTTTAGATAGTTTTATTGCATTAAGTGTATAGTAGCTCATGAAAGTTTCCTATTTTTGACATTTGACTCATTTTGACATTGGGTTTGAATTTTATATTATCAGATATTTTTGTCTTAGTATTTGCTCGTTTGTTTTAGTTTTTCAGACTTACGCTTATTTTTAATAAAGATACAAATGGTTAAACACTGAAAGGATTTTGATATAACACCTTGTTATTGTGTGCTGTCAAGTCAGAATCAACTCCCACCTGACGCTGCTGTGGGTTTTCAGAAGCTATAAATAACACAGGAGGAGATTGCCTATCTTTTCCCTTCAGAGCAGCTGGTAGATTCTAACTGCCTGCATTTTGGTTGACAATAAAACTCCAAACCCACCAGACTATCTAGTGTTTTGCTTTCTTTCTGCTACTATTTTTTTTAAAATTAAATAAAATTTTTATTTTATACCCATCTACTTATAACGTTTGTATACATTATTTTTCACATCAGGTTGTTCCCATTTCCTTTCACTACCCCACCCTCCACCTATCAAATTGTGCAACCCTATGATTAACACCCCGTCCATGTTCATCCTCACCCCTGTGCTCCCACCCTCCCCCCTTGGATCCTTATACACGTTCTACTATAATGATCTAATACAGTATTTTTCCTTACGGGACTGATTTATTTCACTTAGCAGAATGTTCTCCAGTCCCTACCAAGTTATGTAGTAATTTACAAAATCATTACTCCTCCATTGTGTGAATGTACTATAATTTCTCAATCCATTTTATTGTGGTTGGACATTTGGGCTGTTTCCATGTTCTTATGATGGTGAACAGTACTGCTATGAACACTGATGTACAAATCTTCATTTGTGCCTCATTCTCACAGGGTATATTCCAAACAGTGGAATAACTAGGTCACGTGAAATTTCTATGTTGGAATAGCCAAACTTTCTTCCATAGTAGTGGTACCATTTTACAATCCCACCAACAATGTATAAGAGTTTCTATCTCACCATATCCTCTCCAACATTTTTTACTTGCTGTCCTGTTAAACTTTGCCCCAGCTAGTAGAATAAGATGTTTCATTGTGGTTTTGATTTGCATCTTCTCTCTTACTGCCAGTGATTTGGAGCATTTCTTCATGTATCTGTTTGTCGTCTGAATATCTTCCTCTCTGAAAAATCTTTCCATATCTTTTGCCCATTTTGTAATTGTTAGAAGTTTGCTTTTTTTCTTTTTTCTTTTTCTTTTGGAGACACTGTAGGATTCTGTAAACTGTTGATATGAGACTCTTGTCTGAGATGGTATTGCCAAATTTTTTTCCCCAGTCAGTAGATTTTCTTTTCACTCTGTGGGAAAAGGGTTTTGATGTGCACAGAGATTTAATCTTTAGTAAGTCCTGTTCATCAGTTTTATCCTCTCCTGATTGTTCATTACTGACTGTATTTGACAGTCTCTTTATACCATAGACTAGGCTTTCTAAGCTTGATCCAAGTTTGTCTCTGATGAACTTTATGATTTTGGTGTTTACTCTCAAGTCTCTGATTTGTCTTGAGGTGATTTTTGTGTATAGTGTGAGATGTAGATCCTGTTTCAGCATTTTGCAGGTTTGCCAGCACCATTTGTTGAAAAGATTGACATTTCTCCATTTAACAGGTTTTATTTAATTATTGAATATCAATTGACCCCAGATAGATGGATCCATATCTGGGGTCTCAATTCCATTCTATTCGTCTATTTGTCTGTCATTGTACCAGGACCATGCTGATTTTGGTTACTACCAGTGTGTTGTAGGTTTTGAGGTCAGGGAGTGCTATGTCTCCCACTTCATTTTTGTTTTTCAGAAATGCTTTTGCTTATTTTCAGGGTCTCTTTCCTTTTCAAATGTTGTTGTTAAGTGCCGTCGAGTTGCAGGTGACTCATAACGACCCCATGAACAAAAGTCCTCGACAGTTGCGTGACTTTCACCCTTTCTCCATGTTCATAGGGTTTCGCGAGGCAAGATATTTACAGAAGTGGATGAAGCTCCTGCTTCCAAGCTTGTTTTAGCCGGGGAGCGCTTCCTCTCCAAATAAACTTGAAAATTTCCCTTTTGATCTCCTTGAAAAAGAAATTTGTTATCTGTTTTGGGATTGCGGTGAACATGTAGATTGCCTTTGGCAAGACTGTCATTTTCACAATATTGAGTCTTCCTATCTTTGGGAGTGAACCTAACTAGAGACACAAAAGACATGTACAAAAAAACCCTACAGAGCATTTCTGCGAGACACAATAAAAGACCCAAATAAATGGAGATATGTCCTCTGTTCTGCTACTCTTCTTGAAAGATACCAACTTCACTTCAATTAGCCATTTCTTATTCATTGCCATTGTCCATTGCTCATGAATAAGAAATGAATAAGCGAAGTGATAGAATAAGAATTGAGACCTTTGAGTTGTGGTGTTGGAGAAGGGTGCTGAATATCCCATGGACTACAAAAGAATGAACAGGTATGTCTTGGAAAATGTGAGCTAGAGTGCTCTTGGAGATAAGGATAGCAAACCTTTGTCTTTCATACTTTGGACATGTTGCTAGGAGAGGTTATTGCTTCAAAAAGGATATCATGCTAGGAAGGTTGGAGGGTCAGCAGAAGAGAGGAAGACCTGACACCCTCAGACAAGATGAACTGATGAAGTGACTGCAGCAATGATTCGAGAGTGTCAGAGATGGTGAGGATGGCACAGGATAGGTTACTGTCGTTGTTAGGTACTGCCAATTCCACTCTGCATTAAAGAGACCTATACGACAGAGTGAAACCTTTCCTGATCCCATGCAGTCTCAACTGTGCTTAAAAACACTTTATTACAATCACTGTGTCACTTCCTCTTGCTGAGGTCTTCCTCTCCCTTGATGACTCTACTGCTCCAGCTATTATATCCGTCTCTAATTACTGGACCCTCCAGATAACATACTCAAAGTTTGTGAGATGAGGCCTTACCACCTTTGCCTCTATGGAGCACTCTAGCTGCAATTCTTCTGAGGCAGATTTGTTTGTTATTTGACCATGGATGGCCAAAAGAATTTTCAATATTATCTGCAATCATACGATTCAAAGTCATCAATTCTTTGGTTTTCCTTATTCACTGACCACTTTTGATTTTAATAGGAGAGATGACCACAACTGATTATTTCAAATAATATATATTTGCTACTTTTTCTGACATTTTTTTTGTGAAATATATTTTTTCTACTTTTTTTTTTAAATAAGCAAACACAGTGGAAAAACTAAGCAAACTAAAGTGTGAAAAGCCCTATGTTTATCATTTTCATCTCATTATCTCATCATTGTCAGTCTCTTCATTGGGTTTCTTAAGTTGTAAATTTCTGAAGAGGATATGGGTCATCTTTCTTCTGAGGAGCCTGCTGGTAGATTTGACCACCAGAGAGGTATGGCCTTTGGGTTGGCAGCACAGCTATCTATGTATGGTCTACACCACCAAGATTCCCTATTCTCTTAATAGTTATTTTAAAAAGTAACTTTCAAACTTACAGGTTAAAAAAATATCAGTATTGTGAATTCTTGATACATAAAAGGTAACTTATATCTCATAACATTCCTCCTGAGATCCTGTTTAGGGTACACAACCACGTCATCAACATAATTTATACTTACCTATACTTTTTACTGTACAGCGGTAACTTGTGGTTGCCGTGAGGCTGAACACTGTGACATGGATGTGTCAAATGTGTTAATGGTCGGTTACCCAATGCGGACAGAGTCAGGTGGAGCTCCCCGATTAAAACAAACTTGGAAGCAGGAGTGGCATCAACTTCCGTAATAGCTTGCCTCTGAAAACCCTACTAACCTGGAGAGAGGACGAAAGGCAACCAAGCATTGAGGACTCTCCTTCATAGGGTCTCCATGAGTTGCCTGAGACTCGACGGCACTTAACAACAACAAATAACATACTTTTTATGCTTTCATCACTCTTGTATTACATCAGTGTCTTTTAAAAATTCATTCATTATACTACTTATTCTCAAGTAAGATTTCTCAGAAAAAAATATAACGTGGTATATTTTCTGAGCCTCGCACCTGAAAATGTCTTCCTTTTCTCCTTGATTGATGGTTTTGACTAGGTGTTAGATTGAAATGAATTTTTATTCAGATACTGTTTCATTGCCATTGTTGGGCTGTTCAAAATTCTGAATGTACCATCTGAAGCCAGTTTAAATCTTACTCCTGTGTTTCTACATTTAAAACCTTAAGTATTTTCTCTTCTTTGAGCTCAAAAATATTTACCTAAAATCTCTAGAAATTAGTTATAAAATTTTTTCATATTGTTTAATTTACTTTACACTCATTTAGCCCTTTGAATTTGAAGATGAGAATTTTACTCCAGTGTAGATCTTCCTTCCTTCCATTACTTCAAAATTATTTACTTCTACCTTTTCCTATATTTATTTTTAAAAATATCTGGAACTCCTACTATAAATATATATAAACTTCATTGTCCTTAATGTCTTCTATTTTTTCCTCTCCATTTGCTTTGTTCTTTTCTATTTTGTATTATAAACATTCCTCAGTTCTGTTTTCCAACTCATCAATTTACTTTTCTTTTCTCCCCCTTGCTTTTCAGCTCATGTATCAAGTTTTTTAGCATTCACATTTTAAATTCCTAAAAATGATCAGATTGCTGTTGTTGTTAGTTGCCTTGGAATCATTCCTGGGTCTTGGTGACTCCATGCACCGTGGAAGAAGACACTGCCTGTCCCAAGATTGGTTGTGGGTTGAATGACTGTGATCCATAACATTTCACTGGGTGATTTTTGAAAGTGCAGCATTAGCCTTACTGCTTTATCCATCTTAGACTGTTATTTTTTTCTTTATGAAAGAAATTATTTATTATATATTTATGAGGATGCAAGTTGTACTAATTTTTCTCTTTCATGCTCTAAATTTTTCCTTGGGGAAGAATTATTTATTTATTTTTGGGGTGGCTCTCATGCAGTGGCTTTTCTAATTTATTTGATTTTTTTTTTTAAAAAAAAACATGCTTATAAGCTCTCTGCCCACAGCAGCTTTACAAGTAGCATTTTGCTTCGGTGCTCATGTTGTTACTACTAAGTGTCTTTTAGTTGGTTCTGACTCACAGTGGCATTATATAACACAGTCTAACTGTGACTCATTTACAAGACTGTGATATTTACAAGGATGACTGAATCTTTTGCTTGCAGGGCCACAGTGTGGATTTGAACTTTCAACCTTGCAGCTAGCAGCCAAGCTGTCGGGGCTCTTTGGGCACATGCACATGTTGTCAAACAATTACCCTTTGTCTTAACTTAGAAGCTGGCTTGTTGACAGAGAGTTACAGGTCCTGGAATAGAGAATTTAGGCTCTGCCCTTGCTCTCTCTATCAGTAAACAGGCCAGTCCCTCCCTGGTGTGCTCAGAGAAGACCTCATTCCACTAAGAGTTAGGGGATCCTCAGGACATCTGTAGCACTGGGTAATTAGACCCAGAGTGAAATGCACTTTCCTGCCAGACTACATACACAGTGAGTAAGTACAAAAATCATAGGAGGCTGCTGACACTACCTGTCCATGACAGGACAGGCTTCTGCTGATGTCGCAAGTCCATGCCGAGAGATGCTGCTGGCACTGCCCACCTGGGAGACACCACTGCTGGTACTGCCCAGTGGGAGAAGCCACTGCTGGTGCCACCAGCCAGGAGCACAAGTTACATGCTGGGAGTGCTGTATGCCAGGAGCACTGTGCGGGATGCTGGAATTTGGGTGAGGTCTCCACATTCCACCTTGCATCTCCTCACATCCAGTCTATTAACTGCCTGTAGCCTGGAGCATCTTGGGCTGGCCTAGCTGTGGCAGCTGTCTGACAGAGGAGATTGCTTTCACAGGCCTTTTCACTACCAAACTGAAGCAGAACCTCCCTTGGTTCAGAAGGCAGAAAGAAACTCATGCAGGGTTGCTGCCCCATCTGCTTCTGGAACAGTGACTTCAGATCAAAAACCTGCTGTCATCTCAGGCATGAAAACTCTACCATAGCGATGTCATGTATGAAGCAGGCTACCTTACACCCTACACAAGCCTAAAGCAAGATTTCACTCTCAAAAAAGTGACAGAGTAACAAACCAGAAAGTCTGATGAAACTTTCTGAAACAGAATTTGAAAGAACAATGATTGAATATGTTCAATAGATGAAAGACAAACTTGAAGAATTACAGGATAGTGCAAGCAAAAACCAGAAGGAGCTTAAAAATCAATCCAAAACAGTGAAGGTAAAACAAAAAAGGCATTAGAGGCTCTGGAAAAACAAGAAACCATTATCCAAAATATGAGGTCCAATGTTTCAGAGGCTGTCAACATGATGGAGGGACACATAAAAAGAGTTGAAGAGATGGAACACAGAACCAGTGAAATAGAAGATAAAATTGTCACTATTGATCTGCTAGAACAAAAATCAGAATCAAAAAGGAAAGCAAAAGAAGAAAGGTTAAGAATAATGTGGGACACTATGAAGAAGAATAACTTGCACATTTGGAATCCCAGAACAGGAAGAAGTAAGTAAAGGCACAAAGAAAGTTGTGGAAGAATTGTTGTTATCTGCGATTGAGTTGCTTATGACTCATAGTGACCCATGTACAACAGCCCTAAACTCTGCTCTGTCCTGTGCCAATCTCACTGTCTCTGATACACCCATCCCGATTACCCCAATCATTGAATTAATCCACCTCATAGAGGACTTTTCCCTCCTGGGCTCCTGTGCTGTCCCTCCACCCTACCAAGCATGATGTTCCTCTCCAAGGACCTCTTCCTCCTTACAACATGTCCAAAGTATGTCAGATGAAGCCTCAGAATCCTTGCCTCCAAGGAGCCCTCTCTAGGATGAATGTGTTTGTTTTCTTGGCACTCCATGGTACATTCAATATTCTTCTCCAGCACCACAGCTCAAAGGCGTCAATTCTCCCTCTATCCTCCTTAGTCATTGTCCTACTCTCTGATGAATAACAAGTGATTGCAAAGACTATGGCCTGTATCAGGTGCACCTTTGTCTCCAAAGAGACACTATTGCTCTTCAGTACTTTGGAGAGGTTCCTAACAGCAGACTTCCCCACTGAAGTACGTCTTTTCATTTCCTGGTTGCTGGTGCCAAGAGTGTTGACTGTGGAGCCAAGGAAACTAAAGCTCTGAACAATCTCAGTTTCTTCACCATCCATCCTGATGCTGTCAGTTGGCCCAGTGGTGAGAATCTTTGTCTTCTTGATATTGAGCCTCAATCCATATTGAAGGCTGCAGTCCTTTACCCTCTGCAGCAAGTGTTTCAGGTCCTTCTCAGTTTGAGCAAGCAGGGTTGTATCATCTGCATAATGCAGATTGTTGATAGATCTTCCACCAATCCTGACCCCACATTTCTCCTCATAGAGCTCAGGCTCCCAGATAATCTGTTTTCTGCATACAGATTGAAAAGGTATGGAGACAGGACACATCCCTGGTTGAAAATTTTCCAGGCATGATGAAGAATGAGAGAATATATATTCAAGAAGCTGAGTTACCACCATATAGACTAGACCCCAAAAGAAAAACTCCAAGGCATATCATAGTCAAATTTTACAGAACCAAAGATAAGGAGAGAATTCTGAAAGCAGCTAGGGAGAAACAAAGAGTAACCTTCAAGGGAGAGCAAATAAGATTAATTGCTGATTTATCAACAGAAACCATGTGAACAAGAAGACAGTGGAATGACATATTGAACACTCAAAGAACACAACTATCAACCAAGAATACTGTATCCAGCAAAACTGTCCATCAAATATGAAGGAGAGATCAAGATATTCCTGGAAAAACAGAACCTAGGGGAGTTTGTAAAAACAAGACCAGCATTTCAGGAAACATTGAGAGACGCCTTCTTACAGAAGTGACACAGAAAGCAGGATGGACCAAGTTACTAGTAACAATACCGAAAGTAACTCAACAAAATGAGAGCAATAAAACCTTGCTTCTCAATAATCACACTTAATGTGAATGGTTTAAATTCACCATGGAAGAGAAAAAGAGTAACAAGTTGGATAAAATAACAAAACCCATCAATATGATCAATAGGCTGTCTACAAGAGACACACCTGAAAAGTGAAGATAAAGAAAGACTACAAATAAAAGGATGGGAAAAAATAGAGCAAGCAAATAGATTTCATTGCAAAAACCATCACAAAAGACAAGGAAGGTCACTACATAATGCTTACAGGGTCAATAGTACAAGAGCACATAGCAATAATACATATCTATGTACTAAATGATAGAACTGCAAAATTCACAAAACAAACATTAACAAAACTGAAAAAGGAAATAGACAACACCACTATAGTAGTTGGAGATTTCAATAACCACTTTCAAGAAAAGACAAAACAAACAAAAACTCAACAAAAATGCTGAAGAATTAAACCACACAATAAAGCAACTCGATCTCACAGATATTTATAGGCTCATGCGCTCCCCCAAAACACAGTATACCACCTTCTCCAAAGTGCATGGAACATTCTCCAGAATAGATCACTTTCTAGGTCACAAGGTAAGCAGCAATAAATTAAAAAACATAAAAATAATACAAAACATCTTCTCAGACCACAATGCTACAAAATTAGAAATTAATAACAAGAGGATAGCAACATACATTTAGAGGATTAACAACACTTTGCTTGAACATAAGTGGATACTAGAAGAAATAAAAAAGGAAATTAAAAAGTTTCTTGAAACAAATGAGAATAAAAACACAACTTACTGAAACTTCTGAGAAACAGCCAAAGCAGTAATCAGAGGTCAATTTATAGCAATAAGCAAACGCATCAAAAGGCAGGAAAAAAATGGTCTAACCCAATATCTCCAACAAACTGGGAAAAAAAGAGCAAGAAACCTAACACCCTCTAAAAACTTGAAATTATAAAAATTCGGGCACAAAGAAAGGAAATAGAAAACCTAAAAACAATTGGAACTATCAACAAAACCAGGAGTTGGTTCTTCAAAAAGTTCAATAAGATAGACAAACTGCTTGCAAAACTAACAAAGGAAAGGAAGGAAAAGACACAAATAATCTGAATAAGAGATGAACCAAATAAAGTAAAATGGTTAACAGGAATATTATGAAAAAATATACTCAAACAAATATGAAAATCTAGAGGATATGGGGGAAAAAAACCTTAGAAACTCATAACCTACTTAAATTGTTGTTGTTGTTAAGTGCCGTCGAGTTGTAGGCGACTCATAGTGACCCGATGAGTGAAAGTCCTCAACACCTGTGTGACTTTCATCCTTTCTCATGGTACATAGGGTTTCTGGAGGCAAGCTATTGCAGAAGTGGATGCCACTCCTGCTTCCAAGCTTATTTTAATCAGGGAGGGCCGCCAAACACTGTCTGCCATGGGTAACCATTAACACATTTAACACATCAGTGTCACACAGACCAAATTGAATACCTGAACAGACCTATTAAAAAAGAAATAATTGAAAAGGTAATGACACAACTTCCAACCAAGTAAAGCCCTGGACCAGATTGGTTTACAGGTGAATTTTATCAAGCATGCAGAGAAGTGCTGTCACCATCAAACTATTTCAGAAAATAGAAAAAGATGGAATTCTCCCAAACTCATTCTATGAAGCAAACATATCCTTGATAGCAAAGCCAGGTAAAGACACCACCCAAGTAGAAAACTATAGGCCAATATCTCTCATGAACATAGATTAAAAAAAATCCTGAATAAAATCCCAGCCAATAGAATACAGTGCTACATCAAAAAATAATTCATCATGATCAGGTGGTATTCATAATAGGTATGCAAGGATGGTTCAACATAAGAAAAACAATCAGTGTAATTCATCACATAAACAAAGCAAACAACAAGAACCACATGATCCTATCAATTGATGCAGTAAAGGCCTTTGACAAAATCCAACACCCTTCCTGATTAAAACACTAAAAAAACAGGAATAGAAGGGAATTTCTTCAAACTAGTAAAAAGTATATACACAAACCCAAGAGCCAACATTATTCTCAATGGAGAGAAATTAAAGACATTTCCTTTGAGAACAGGAGCTAGGCAAAGATGCATACCATCACCTCTCCTATTCAATATTGTACTGGAAGTCTTAGCAATAGCAATAAGACAAGAAAATGAAATAAGAGGTATCCAAATTGGCAAAGAGGAGGTAAAATTATCTCTATATGTGGATGATATGATAGTAAACTTAGAAAACCCTAAAGACTCAGCAAGAAAACTACTGGACATAGTTGACCAATTCAGTAAAGTGGCAGGATACAAGATCAACATAAAAAAATCAATTGGACTTCTCTACAGTGACAAACAGAATACAGAGCAGGAGCAAATAAAAACAATATTCATCATAATAGCTTATCACAAGATCAAATACTTCAGAATAAATCTAAGTAGAAACACAAAAGACTTATTCAAGAAAATGACAAAATTTTACTACAAGAAACAAAAAGAAACCTGAAGAAATGGAAGTATATACCATGCTCTTGGATAGGAAGACTCAATATTGTGAAAATGACAATCCTACCAAAGGCAATCTACACGTTAAGTGCAATCCCAATACAAATACCAATAATATTCTTCAACAAGATGGAAAAGGTAATCTCCAATTTCATTTGGAATGGAAAGAGACCCCAAATAAGCAAAGCACTTTTAAAAAAGAGAAACAAGATAGGAGGCATCTCACTCCTTGATTTAAAATCCTACTACACTGCTGTGGTGGTTAAACCAGCATGGCACTGGTACAATGACAGACACATAGATCAATGGAATAGAATTGAGAACCCAGAAATCAGCCCATCTATGTATGGTCAACTGCTTTTGACAAATAGATGAAATCAATTAAGTTGGGAAATGACAGCCATTTTAAAAAATGGTGTTGATAAAATTGGAAAATCATCTGCAGAAAACTCAAGCAAGACCCATACCTCACACCATACACAAAAACCAAAACAAAGTGCATCAAGGACCTAAGACTAAAACCAAGGATTATAAACTTCATCAGAGCAAGGCTTGGAAGAATTCTAGAAGTCCTAATCCACAACATAAACAGTCTCCCAAACATCCTGAAAAACCTACAAGCAAGAAAGGATAAAATAGATAAATGAGACCTTCTAAGAATCAAACCCTATGCACACCTAAAAACTTCTTTAACAGGGTGAAAAGGGAAGCCACAGACTGGGAAAAAATATTTGGTAATGACATGTCTGATAAGGGACTTATATCTAGAATTTATAGAATACTCAAGCACCACAGCAAGATAAAGCTTAACAGCCTAATCACAAAATGGGCACAAGATAAGCAGACACTACACCAAAGAAGACATTCAGATGCTGAACAAACACATGAAGAAATGTTCAAAATCCCTAGCTCTAAGAGTGGTGTAAATCAAAATAACTATGACATCATTTCACCCCAGTAAGAATAACAAAATTCAACAGAGCAGCAAAAAACAAATCCTGGCGAGGTTTTAGAGAAACTAAAACCCTTATGCACTGTTGATGGGAGTGTAAAATGGTGCAACTACTATAGAAGGCAGTATGAGGCTTTATAAAAAAGTTGGAAATAGAAATTCCATTTGACCCAAACTTCCATTACTGGGAATATACCCTAAAGAAATCAGAACTGCCACCCAAACAGATATATGCACACTCATGTTTATTGCTACATTGTTCACAATAGCAAAGAGATGCATACAACCCAAGTGTCCACCAACAAACAAATGGATAGAGAAGCTGTGGTATATTCACATAATGGAATACTATTCAGCACTGAAAAAATAAGGAACTGGAACTCATGAAATAGTATACCAAATGGGTAACCCTGGAGGACATTTTGCTGACTGAAATATCTCAGCCACAAAAGGACAAATACTGCATATTGCCACTGTTATAAAACAGGACTGATATAGGGGTTAGGAGGAAACTAAAAAAAGGGAATAAATGATATACACTCCTATGAAACAGATAAGGAATAGAACTGCTTGAAAGAATATATTATTAGGTATTATTTGCATGACAACAATCCAGAATAAGAGCTGCATAGTAAAGAGGATTGGGGATGGGCAAGGGCGCTTGTACAACAATGAAATAATTTTTTTCAAAGAGAAAAGCGAACTTGCAGGGGATAGCAGGAAAATATGCAACAATGAATGAATGGAAATCCAAGTCCTGTATAAACTTTCATAACAATTTTTAAAAAAGAATTTTTACAGCTTTGTTTATGAGAAATACTGACTCAGAGTTTTCTTTTTTGATAATGCTTTTGCCTAGGTTTGACATTAGGGTTATGCTTGTTTCATAGAATTATCCCATATTGCTTCTTTTTAAATATTTTTTGAAATAATTTAAGTAGAATCGGTGATAGTTCCTCTCTGAATGTGTGGTAGAATTGGGCCAGAGCTTTTTTTTTTTAGGGAGAGTCTTTTTATGACCTGCTTAATTTCTTCTTTTGTGCTGGGTCTGTTCAAGTGTTCTAAATCTTTCTGTGTCAATCTGGGTAGAGTATGAGCTTCAAGGAATTTCCATTTCTTCTAGGTTTTCAAATTTGTCAGAATATGTTGCTATTTTTCTTATGTATTGTTGAGTTTGACCCATAGTGACCCTATGAACAACAGATCTGAACTCTGTCCTTTCTTGTGCCATCCTCACTCCTTCTAACACACCAGAGCCCATTGTAACATTCACCATGTCAATCCACATGGTCAAGGGTCTTCCTTTCCTTTCCAGACCCTTCATATCTCTCTCCAAGGAATAGAACCTCCTGGCAACATGTCTGAAGTCTATGAGGCAAAGCTTCATCATCTTTGCCTACAAAGAGCAATCTGGATGCACCATTTCCAAGACATACTTGTTTATTGTTTTGGCAGTTCAAGAAAAACATAGTCACCCACAAAGGAGATCCAATTACGCTGGACTCTGATTTCCCAGCAGAAAGCATTCAAGCAAGGAGGCAACGGGATGGCATATACACAAAGCTAAAAGAAAACAATTGCCAGACAAGGGTACTGTACCCAGCAAAGCTGTCCATCAAATATGAAGGAGAAATTGGGTCATTTGTAGAGAAGCAGGAACTTAAGGAATTTGTGAAAACAAGATCAAATATACAAGAAACACTAAGGAAAGTGCTTCACACACAGCAAAGGAAAATAGAAGGGCCACAGTGACCAGAAACAACAGAAGCAGCAGCAGCAAAATAGCAACAATATAACCTGGCCTTTCAATAATCATACTTAATGTGAATGGCTTAAAAGTACTAATTAAGAGAAGCTTATCAATATGTTGCCTCCAAGAAACACATCTAAGAAATGAGGAAAAAGATAGATTAAAAATTAAAGACTGAAAAATAACATATCAAGCAAATACCACCCACAAAAAGCCAAAAGGTGGTTCTTTGAAAAGGTCAGTAAAATAGACTAACAGTTAGCAAACACAACAAAAGGGGGAAAAAAGACAAAAATAAATAAGAAATGAAAGAGATTACATCACAACAGAACCAGCTGAAATTAAATCTATAATAACAAAATATTATGAAAAGTTATACTCTGATATTCATTGCATATCATATACAATATGATAACCCTTCAATCTGAAATAACCCTTCAATATGGATCGCATCTCAATGTCAAGGAGAAAAAAATTCTTACCACTGGACCTATAGGTAACATCATGATAGAAGGAAAAATGAGAGAAACTGTCAACAACGTCATCTTACTTGGATCCACAATTAAACCACCACACACACACATACACACACAAGCCCCTTGGTACCAGCAGTCAGGAAATCATAAGACTATTTATTACTCTGGGGAAATGTGCACTTGGAGACTTCTATAATTTATTGAAGAGTAATGACATTAGTTTTAGGACTAAAGTGCATCTGATTCAGGCCATGCTCCCCCCCCCCATGCTCTTTCTAATCACTTGCTATGCATCTAAGAACTGGACAATGAATAAGGATGATAAAAGAAGAATTGAGGCCTTTGAACTGTGATGCTGGAGAAGAGTGCTGAACATCCCATAACTTCCTGCTTCTCTGCAAATGACCCAATTTCTCCTTCATGTTTGATGGACAGCTTTGCTGGGTACAGTATCCTTGTCTGGCAATTTTTTTTTTTTAGCTTTTTGTATATGTCATCCCATTGCCTCCTTGCTTGAATGCTTTCTGCTGGGAAATCAGAGTCCAGTGTAATTGGATCTCCTTTGTGGGTGACTTTGTTTTTCTTGAACTGATTTTAGTATCTTTATTTTTTGTTTTGGACAATTTGATTATGAAATATCTTAATGTTTTTCTTTTGTGGTCTAATTTGGAGTTCACAGAGCTTCTTGGATGTAGATTTCCTCATTCTTCATAATATCTGGGAAGTTTTCTTCTAGAACTTCTTCCACATTTTTTTTTTTTATTGCTTGGGTTGCTTCCCACTGCTCTGGAATTCAGGTCACACCTATATTGTTTCTTTTTATGTTGTCCCATACAATAATAATATTTTCTCCTGTTTCCTCTCTGCTTTTTCTTCTAACATGTTCCCTTTGAGGTTCATATCTTTCAGCTTATTGACTCTTTATTCAATTTCTTCTGTTCTGCTTTTTTGTTCCCCCATCATGTTGGAAATTTCTTCCATTTCAGTCTTGATATTCCGGATTGAATTTTCATTAATTTCTATTGTCTGTTATTTCCAGTACTGTATTGATAGTACCTTCTCTGTCTTGTGATGATTTTTAAAAATTCTTGTGCCTCTTTATCAATGTTTCAAATCTTTTTTCTATCATTTGCAATTTCTTCAGTATTTGTTCATGTGACTCCATGTTAATATATTTCTTCTGGCTCCCTGTTTCTGGGGTATTTGTTTTCTTTATGGCTTTGATTGTTTCATAACTTCTTCAGTAGCTATTCATATAACTCCATGTCAATAAATTTATTCTGCCTCCCTGTTTCTGAGATATTCACCGTTTGGTTTGCTTTTTTTCAGGAAAAGGTTTCCCCCACTTCTCCACCCCCAATGCTTGAAGCTGCCTGTCACTTTCTTGATATTATGTGCATTTTTTCTTTGTATCTGTTAGGCCATTTCTATTGTATCTGAATAGGCTGCTGACAATTCTTTATTTTTATGATGTTATTGACGAATTTCAGACTTAAAGTGTCCTTTTACGGGGTAAGGTAGCTCATTTTACCAGGATTCATTTCTCATACGGTGCAGTAAGGAAGTTTACCTTTCCTAACGTCCTTTATCTACTGTCTGGTCTATAGTGCAGTCGTGCAGGAATCTTGCCTAATACCATCATCTATCCTGGAGTCTGTTATTGTCCTCAGTGATTCCTGGAGTGACTGGTGATCAGATTTCCCTGACAGATACACTCTCTGTTGTGTGTGTGTGTGTGTGTGTGTGTGTGATGCTCTTGGTCTTCTTGTTACCTCTATTCAGCTGCCTTCTCAGATCTATAACCTAGTGGGAATATCTTCTGTGTGTGGCCTGCCTCTCTAAAGTCTATAATTGTTCTCAATGGTTCACAATATGGCCTGAGACCAGATTTCTCCTGACTGCCACACTCCCTATCCAAGGTGGAGGAGCAGGGACAGCCCCCAAACTCTTGTGTGGTTGGCCTCTCCTAAATTCTGTAATTGTCCTTGGTGGTTCTCCCAGACTCTGAAGTTTTCTTCGTATTTAGATATTAGGGCCTTGTAGGATAGGTAACTCCTAAAGATTTATTTTGCAAGTTATTCTTTTTTTTTTACTTTTTTGGTAATATTTTTTATTACCATGGTAACAGTAATCAAGAAATCAAAAGATGTGCTACAATGGCAAAAGCTACTGTAACAGGCCTCTCCAAAGCATAAGAATGCCAGTATAAAGAATAAGGAGTGTCTGACCCAAGCTCTGGTATTTTTAGTTGCTTCTTATACATCTGCGAGTTAGATAATTAATAAGAATGACAGAAGAAGAATCAATACCTTTGAGTTGTGGTTTTGGAGATTACCCCATGGATTACCAAAAGAATAAAATGATATTTTTTAGAAAAAGTGCAACCAGGGTGCCCCTTGGAAGCAAGGATGGTGAAACTTTGTCTCACATACTTTAATCATATTTCAAGAAGAGTTAGTTCTTGGAAAAAGACATCATGCTTGGACAGATGGAGGGTTGGAGAAAGAGAAGAAGGCCCTGTGATGTAGTGGGTCT
Source organism: Elephantulus edwardii (assembly GCF_000299155.1). Classification (NCBI taxonomy): domain Eukaryota; kingdom Metazoa; phylum Chordata; class Mammalia; order Macroscelidea; family Macroscelididae; genus Elephantulus; species Elephantulus edwardii. The sequence continues at coordinate 2,289,820 of NW_006399992.1, read as the reverse complement.
ATTGACTCCAAATTTGGTTTCACCAGACCATTGTTCACTAATCTTGGTATCACTCTCTAAGGTAAGCTTCTACTCCAATCCAGCTGCCTTGCAGGCGGGCTAGCAGCCTACATCATTAACAGCTGTTAGACCAACATAAGAGGGAAAGGTAACCAGACTGTGGGGAGATTATGGCAAGGTGTAGCCTGACAAAGCCAGATGGAGCCAGGGCAACAATATACCTTTTGTAATATCTAGTATATTGTTGACTGAGAAGCTGTCTGAACTAATTGAGGGACTGTGTTTTGTTGTAAACCTGGTTTGGGACTACTATTTACTGAATCTGGACTTTGTGTGTGATATTCTTTGTGTCCTCCCCCATCCTCTTAACTTGTTTCTCTAATAATCTCCACAATTGTAAAAAGATACTTTGTACAGTCTGTTTGGCTATTTGCAACAAATTTCAGACCCAATAAGTGGGTGGAGAAGTGTGGGAAGACATGCCTGAACTCTCAAAAATTAAATTTGTGTTATGAATGTTGTTGATGGGGGCAGGTACCATTTTGGGAATTGATAGAAGTCAGATTTAGGCATCCGAATACTGCTTTTGCTCCTTTTACAGACCCTCATTAGGATAGATTGACACAGTGACAATAATAATGGGTTCAAACATTTCAGGGACTCTCAGGATGGCAAAGGACAGAGCAAAGTTCAGACCTGTTGCTTCTGATGGTACATAATAAGAAAACAAATTATTTATATTTTTTAGGAGATCTCAGTTATCTAAACTATCTTTTTTAATGTGTGTTTTATTAGTTGTGCTAAATAGACAATGTATGATAAAAGTTAGGCCCCTGGTCTTACTCTTATGTTATCTTCAAGGATAATAATCATTTTAGCTTTGAAATATGTAATCTTGGTGCTAAAAGCTCTCGGTATTTGTTAGCTTTTTGCCACAAATGTACATCATGATGTAGACATAAACTCAATTTCCAAGTTATTAAAACTAGAAGGCTTCTTGATGTCACTGCTTGAGATTCCAATATTATATAGTTTTCCGTAGTGCCAATAGCACAGATTGGCTAAATTTGTGAAAGTTCTTATAGCAGTGGGAATAAGGTCAACAGTAGAGTAGAAGCCCAGCTCAGTTGTAATTGTCAATTTTCCTCACTGGCTTTATATCTTTCAGAAATTTCTTCCTTTGTTTTTTTATCTTCAGGTAGTATTTCTCCTTGGCTTCCTGCACTACAATGCACTTAAATCTGTTTATTTTTCAATTTTTAGAGTTTGGGGGGCAAACATGTCATTTGTCAAGCATTTTGAATCAAAATATTCTGTCTTTTTTAATTGAAAAGTAACCAAATAGTGTTTTTCAGACTAGCAAACACATAGAAGTTGATGTCATGCCTGCTGGGCCCTTCAGGCTCTTTGTCAAAATTCATGAAAGTTTTACTCAGCTTTCGGATCATTGGAGAAATGCCACAAGCTTTCAACATGCAATTATTAATGCCATCTTGCAGAAGGAAGACAAGACAGAAAAGTGTGACAATGATGGCAGATTTGTTCTTTTAGCAGTAGCAACTTGGACAACATTTTTGTGGGTGATGTATGTAGCAAATGCTTCTGACGTTCCTTGTCATATTGCCTCTGCCTACCTCTCTTTTAAACTGTAGATTCAGTGGACAGTTCCATACAAGTTCATGCTCACCTTGTGCTGAAAACGCCACATTTCATGTGTGCACCATGTGTCTTGTGCTCTTTGCCTTGGGGTCTTTTTGATGTGATAAGAGCCTGTTTAACCTCCATGAAAGTACGCCCTGAAAATGTGGGAGATGTTAATACTCCCAAGGTCAACTTGCAAACTATTATGTGTAGGATAAATGCTCCAATCTTCTTTGTCTGGACAATTTTGGGGGATGTTATACGTGCTTTTCAAGTGGTCTTTGTCAAAGCAAGTCCTCACTGACTATAGTAGGAATTTAGATAACAAAACCCTAATTTTGTTTATAAAATGAATCCTTTCTCATTCTCCTGGCTCCTTTTATCCCTGCTTCTTGAAACCCTCTTAGATAAACCATTCAAAGTCAGATTGAGGTGCTTCACATATGGCTTTTCACAGATGGGCGATACAGAAAAAGAATAGGGAACACTGTCATGATTTCCACATATGTTTTCCTCCTTGTTGTGTTCCCTCAAGTTGAATCCAACCGGCACAGGAAGAGATTTCCTCTCCTTCTCTGGGGGAGCATCTGGTGGATTTAAACTGTGCCCCTTCAGGATTGCAGCACCTGTTCTTGCCACTAGGCCACATGTGAGATTCCCATTTCTGCATATTTTCTTGACCTCAAGAAACATTAAGCAGCCCTGGTGGTTTAGTGCATAATGTATTAGGCCAAAAGAAAGGCTAATGATTCAAATCCATCAGCTACTCTGTAGGAGGAAGATGAACAATCTTCTCCCATAAAGATTTATATCCTCAGAAACCTGAAGGAGTGTGCGTATGATTCAGAACTAACTTAACAGCAGATGAGAGAGAGGGTTCAGAAAATTTTTGACATGTTTCTAGTGATTCTTCTCTATTGTATGGACATACTCTAGTAGAGATTATGATACAAAAAATTAGAGATTTTTGAAACTTATTACATCAATATTTAAAAATTCTAAAACATTAATGACAATAATCTTTAACTAACAAAACAAAGAACTACTAAATTAAATAACTAATATCTATTTTACCATTTAATACATTTGAAATGCTTCCTATACACAATTTAAATTTCTTTCAGTTAGCATTTTTCTTTCTCTTCTGATAACTACTTTCCAAAATGATGCTGTTTTTAGTTTCAGAAGTCTAAATGTTGAGTACAGAATTTGTGGTTATTGCCAATTGAACTTCTTTGTGTTGGTTTAGAGTTGTTTTCAGAAGCAGGCACTACATTCAGAAACTTTTTTTTAAATGAGAAAATATTAATTAAATGTATTATGTAGAATTTTTTCAGGTTGTATAGAAAATTCAAAATGTGTACAATAAAAACCAAATTTATTGCCTAAAATGGATTCTGAGTCACAGAGATCTTAACTACCAGCATAGAACTTTCTCACCAGGTTTCCAACAATGTGTACATTGTTCTTGTGGCTGTTATGTGTCTTCGAGTCTCCTGTGACTCATAGTGACCCTATGTAAAACAACTCCGAAGCCTGCCCTACTTTGAACCTGTCTCACTGATTACCCAAAATTACCCCAGTTACTGTATCAATCCATTTCACCTACGATCTTCCTGTGCTCTCCCTCCAACCTTCCAGGCATGAAGTCTTCAAGGACTGGTTCCTCCTTGCCATAAGCCCAAAGTATGTAAGAAGAAGCTTCAACATCCTAGCCTCCAAGGAGAAAGTTGGTTTTACCCTCTTTAAGACAAACCTATTTGTTTTCTTGGTGGTCCATGTTCAAGTCTCTTCTCCACACCACAACTCAAAGGCATCGATTCTTCTGTCATCCTTAGTCATTGTCCAGCCTTCTGATGCATAACAAGTAATTGTGAAGATCATGGCTTGGATCAGACACACCTTAGTCTTTAGACTGACATCATTGTTTTTTCAGTACTTTGGAAAGATCCCTGACAGCAGATTTACCTAATGCAATTCATTTTTTGCTTTCCTGACTGCTGGTGCTGAGTGTTGATTGTGGAGCTGAGTAAGCTGCAATTGTTAACAACCTCAATCTCTTCTCCATTCATCATGGTCCTGCCAATTGGCCCAGTGGTGAAAATCTTTGCCTTAATTATGTGGAGCTTCAATTTATATAGAAGACTACAGTCCTTGACCTGCAGCAAGTGCTTCAGGTCCTCCTCAGTTTCAGCAGGCAAAGGTTGTGTCATCTGCATAATGTAGGTTGTTGATGAATCTTCCTCCAATCCTGATGCCACATTCCTCCTCATCAAGCCCAGCCTCTCAACTGATATGTTCTGTATATAGATTGAAAAGGTATGGAAGAATGGAGACAGGACACATCCCTGAGCCACTCCTTTCCTGATTTTGAACCATGTGGTTTCCTTGCTCTGTTCTAAGGACTGCTTTTCTGATATCTGAGTATAGGTTTCACATGAACACAAAGTGGTCCAGGATCCCAATTCTCCTCAAGGTCAACCACGATTTGTTGTGATCCACACAGTCAAAAGCCTTTGCAGAGTCAATGAAACAGATATTTCTCTGGTACTCTCACTGTCTGCCAAGATCCACCTGACATTGGTGATAATGTTTCTAGTGCCACAGCCTCTTCTAAACCCAGCTTATACTTCTGGCTGTTCTCTGTCAATGTTCCAGTATTTTTTGGGTAATCTTCAGCAGGGTTTTTCTTGTGTGTAATATTAAATATATTGCTTGATAATTTCCACAATCTGTTGGGTCACCTTTTTTTTTTGGAATGGGAATAAATATCTTTTCTAACAAGTTGGCCAGGTGGTTGTCTTCCAGATTTTTTGGTACAACCTGTGAGCACGTACAAGGCAGCATTTGTTTGTTGAAATATGTCAATTGGCATCCCATCAATTCTTGGGGCCTTATTTTTTTTGCCAGGTTTTTCAGAGCAGCCTGCAGTTCCTCCTTCATCACCCCACCTCTTGATCACAGGTTGTTTTGTGAAATTCTTCTTTCCGCATTTCTTAAGCTAAAGGAACTAAAGAACAGATTCCAGCCTTAAGTTGGATTATTTAAAGATACTATAGGCAGAATATTGAATTATCCAGGAAGCATTAAAATATGGAAAGAGTATACACAGTTACTGTACCAAAAAGAATTGGTTGACAGAGAATAATTTTGTGTAACAACGTATGATTAAGAGACATGTATACATTAGGTCATCCTAAATGGTCTCTTTTATTTTCCTTTGATTTACAAAACTTTTATAAAATTTGTATTTGCTTTGTATTTGCTATAACTGAAGAGATATTTTATAAGCCTCCTACTAAAACTGTTGTTAGATGCCATTGAGTTCGTTCTTACAGTGACAACAGAAAGAAAAGACTGCCTAGTCCTGCGCCATTCTCACATTTATGACTGTACTTTAGTCTATTGTTTCAGCTCTTGTGTCATTCTATCTCTTTGAGAGTCTACCTCTTTTTCACTGATCTTTTGTTTAAGCATGATGGTATTTTTCAGGAACTGCCCTATGTTATGTTATTCTTACAACCCCTGCTGTGTTTAAAACTATTGGAGTAACTACACCAATCTACCTTGTTGAAGATCTTCATCTTTTTTTTCCTGACCCTTTCCTTTACTCAGTAACATAGTCCCTCTTGGTAACATGCCACAATTGCATGTTGCTATTGCTGTTGTTATGAACTGTTGGGTTCAATTCAAGTATGACTCATAGCAACCCTATGATCCCTAATATCTGAACCCTGTTCTGTCCTATGCCATCCTAACCATCCCTATTACACATGAGCCCACTGCCACAGTTACTATGTCATTCCATCTCACTAAGGGTCTTCTTCTCTTTCATTGATTCTCCCCTTCACCTTTCCAAGTATCATCAAAGACCAGATAAGTTATGGGATGGCATCAAAGGAGTTATGGGATTATGTCAAAGATACCACACATGAAGAAAGCAAAAAGCTGTTACAAAGACAGAGGAGAGAAAACACCAAAATGGATTCCAGAATAGACTCTGAAAATTGCACTCGAGCATAGAAAAGCCAAAAAAGGGAAGAAATCTTAAAATAAAAGAACAGAAGATTTCAAAGGACAGTGCAAGAAGACAAAGTAAAGTGTTATTATGGAATATGCAAAGAACTGGAGTTGGAAAATGAAAAAGAAGAACTAGATTGGCATTTCTCAAGTTGAAAGCACTTAAAAAAAACACCCCAAAATTCAAGCCTTGAGTTACAATACTGAGAGATAATATGGGAAAAATCTTGACATTTTTCAAAAGAAGCATCAAAAGAAAATGGAGGAAGTACAGAGTCACTCTACCAAAAAGAATTGGCTGACATTAAAAAATTTCAGGGAGTAGTGTCTGGGGATGAGGACAGAAGAAGTTCAAGCTGCATTGAAGGCATTGGCAAAAAATAAGGTCCCAGTAATCACTAAGCTATTTCTTGGAACAAGGACATCATGTTTGGAAAGATAGAAGGTCAAGAAAGGATAAGAAGATCCCCAAAGAGATGGATTGGTACTGTGACTTCAGGAGTGGGCGCTAGTGTTTCAGAGATGATGAAGATGCCACAGGATATGGCAGGTTTTAAGTTGGCTGTTCATAGGGTTGCTGTGAGTCATAGTTGACTCAACAATACTTAACAACAATAACAACCAATGATATATACAAATAGGGCTGTTCCAAATAACAGATGCATCTCTGGATGTACTCAAAAGTCTGTGCTACGAAATTTGGAAAACAGCTACCTGGTCAAATGACTGGAAGAATACTGGTACCCATTACAAATAAGGGTGATCCTACAGATCTAACAATACAGTTAATACCATATACAAGCAAAATATTGCTCAAGATCAATCAAAAAAAGCTGAAACAATTAATTGAAAGAGAATTGTTTGAAGCTCAAACTGGGTTTAGAAGCACCAGCAATATCATTAATGATGTCAAATAAATCTTGGCTTAAAGCAGAGGATACCAAAAGAATGTCTAGTTGTGTTTTCTTAATCACATAAAGACATTTAAACATGTGGATAATAACAAACTAAGGCAAACATCGAGAAGACTAAGAACTCCAGATTCTAATTCTATGAGTCAATGTCTTGTTCTTGCTTCTACAGAGTAGTTTAGCTGCACTTTGCCGGAGGTAAATTTATTCTTTTGGCAGTCCATGATATATTTAGTATTCTTACTGATACCATAATTCAAAGACTTCTATTTTTCTTTCTTTATTTATGCTTAAATTTTCATGTGTATGTGATGTGAGCTTCCGTAAGTCCATGCTGGGTTTAGAAGGGGTCGTGGTACTA
>NW_006399992.1:2278936-2281372 GCF_000299155.1 Elephantulus edwardii | reverse complement strand
CCCCAGAATCCTTGCCTCCAAGGAGTAGCCTGGTTTAACCCTCTCTAGGATGAATCTGTTTGTTTTCTTGGCAGTCCGTGGTACATTCAATACTCTTCTCCAGCACCATAGCTCAAAGGCGTCAATTCTCCTTCTATCCTTCCTAGTCATTGTCCAACTCTCTGATGCATAACAAGTGATTGCAATCTTTTAGTTATTTATTTTCTCCTTTTCCAGGCCCCTGGTAAACAAAAGAAGTTATTTTCTGCTGCGTGCCAATCTATATATGTTTATATCCTGGCTACTTAACATTTTTTGTGTGATGTGGTTGACGTGATAAATTGTCTGGAGTTTTGTAATTTGTAAGACTGCTTTTAACTCACTGCTCTGATAGTAACTGCTCAGTGAGATAGTGGTGCAATCGTCCAATTTTTACTCTCCTTCATACATTGAAGCTGACTTACCTGTGATTAAACCTAATTATTCTTTCCCCCTTCTCAGTGGCAATGAGATGTGCTGCAATCCCGAAGGCAAATAGTTTGAATCCACCAACTCTTCCAACAGAAGAAGAATGGGAATCTCCTCTCCTGTGATTAATTGCCCCTGAATACCTGCTGGAGGGTCAGCTATAGGTCAGTTCTGACTTGATGGTACACAAAACCAACAGTCTTTCATAGTTATGTTTCCTGCTTATTGCTGCCAAGAAGAACTGAGTGAGAAGTAGCAATAAAACAGTGATGACAGGGAGATTATGACTCACCTATTTACTTGGTTTCCTCTCTCTCCCCTCATACTGAATCTTGAATGTATGTTTTTAGACAACAGCCTGTTGCTCTAGGTCTAGGTTTCTCTTGAGCATTATTAAGTATTCTGGGATTTCCATTCATTTCAATGTTAGATATAATTTGTTGTGATCCACACAGTCAAATGTCTTTGTATAGTCAATAAAATGTAGACTGACTTCCTTCTTGTATTCTCTACTTTTGGCCAAGATCTAGCTATTGATATGGGCTCTTCTAAATACAGCTAATATTTCTGGTAGTTCTCTATCAATGTACTGTTGTATTTTCTGAAGCTGAAGCAAATTAAAATAGGTCACAAGCACCAAGATACAATTTTATGTCTACCTCATCTAAATTAAAAAAAACAAAAATAATGAATAAGTTTAAGGCACTGAACACTAATGACTGGAGATCGGATGAGTTTTGGGAGGACATAAAATATATCATCCATAAATGAAATAAAAGATTATTATGAAAACCGAGGAGCAAGAACAGACCAAAATAGGTATCAGAAGAGACTGTGGAAACTGTGCCAGAACAAGAAACCAAAACAAAGAGAAGAAATGCCAAAATAAAAGAATTAAACGGAAGATTTCAAAGGGCTAGTTGAGAAGACAAAGCAAAGTATCATACTGAAATGTACAAAGAGCTACTTCAGAAAAGAAAATGAGAAGATCCCTCTCAGCATTTCTTCAGATAAAAGAACTGTATAACAAATTCAAGCCTCAAGGTGCAATGCAGAAGGATACTATGAGAAAAAATCTTGAATAATCGAGGAAGCATTAAAAGAGTACACAGAGTCACTGTATCAAAAAGAATTGGCTGAAGCAGAACAGAACTATTACTGGAAGTAGTGTATGACCAAGAACCATAGGTGATGAAGGAAGAAATTCAGAAAATATTGAGGGCACTGGCAAAAAATAAGATCAGAAAGATATTCTTCAAGTATAAGAATTAAACAAACAATGAAAAGAATGTCTTTAATGCTAAAACAAGACTTTACTATATGTAATATCAACCATCTGTGGAATTAATTAAAAACAAATCTTTAATTAAACTGAAATATCAACTCTATTTCTTCCTCTTAAGTCAAGTTTTCTCTGTCCTGTCTGTTAATAAGGCTCTGAAAGACTTGCATATTTATTTTTATATACTTTATCTTTAGATCTTGAACTAAGCAAATAGAAGGTATACTCAAGGCTTCTTACATATTTCTTCATTTTAATTGCATGTCATATTATCAAGATAATAATAATAATAATTAAAAAATGAGCTTCCTATCAGATTGTCTCAAATTTATTATAGTAAATTATATATTCAAAATTTGCTGATAAGAAGGAGAGTCACATTTTGATGATTTCTCACACTTTCCAGAAATGTCTTTTTACCTTTCTTTTTATTTATTGTAGCACTTCTAGTGGGTAAATTTTATTCTAACATTTGGTGACAAGGTCTCTGCAAGATACTATGAAATGGAGATGGAAAAATTTTAAATGTACCTACACACTAACAAGGGGAAACTTAGAAGATTTGATGAAAGTAAAAAGCAGACAATTAGCAAAATAAACCATAACCACATCCTTTAAAACAAATCCTCCCCTCACGGAGTGTCTATCACAGGTAGACTGCTGTGCATGTAAGATATTGCATTTGAAGCTGCTTTGAGAACTTAACA
>NW_006399992.1:2263936-2273936 GCF_000299155.1 Elephantulus edwardii | reverse complement strand
TTTCTTTAGGGTATATTCCCAGGGTCAAATGGTATTTCTATTCGCAACTTTTTGAGAAAGCGCCATACTGCCTTCCATAGTGATTGCACCATTTTACACTCCCACCAACAGTGAATAAGGGTTCCATTTGTTTGCTAATCTGTTAAATTTTGCTGTTCTTACTGGTGAGATGATATCTCATAATTGTTTTGATTTGCATCTCTCTTAGAGCTAGAGAGTTTGAACATTTCTTCATGTGATTGTTAGCCATCTGAATGTCTTCTTTGGTGAAGTGCCTGTTCATATCCTGTGCCCATTCACAATAGCAAAGAGTTGGAAACAACCTAAGTGTCCATCAACAAATGAATGGATAGAGAAGATGTGGTATATTCACACAATGAAATACTAAGCAGCATTGAAAAACAAGGAACTCATGTAATATTATTCAAAACGGGTGACCCTGGAGGACATTATGCTGAGTGAAATATCTCAGTCACAAAAGGACAAATACTGCATAGTACCACTGTTGTAGAACGGGACTGACATCAGGGTTGGGGTGAGACTGGGAAAAATTGGGTAAATTACGTAGACTGCATTGAAACAGATGAGGGAGAGAATAGTTTAAAAGTGATATATGATTGGATATTATGGTCATGACAAGAGTCCAAAATGAAGGCTGGATAGTGAAGTGTACTCGGGACGGGGGAGTGGGGGTGGAGATTGTATACCAATGAAAGAGTTTTTCTTTTATTTTTCAAAAGAAGAGCAAACTTGGGGGGAGGGGTGGGCAAGGAGAAAAATGCAACAATGAATGGATGGAAATCCAAATTTGTGTAAGTGTTCATTAAAATTAGTAAAAATTTTTTTTAAAAGTTATTTTGTTTTTGCTTCCTTTCCAAATTTTACTCTTTGGAAGGAAGTCACCAAGCACAGTCCACATGTAAGGAATGAAGAGTTATATTCCATTTCTTTGAAAACAAAAAGTCTATGCAAACTATTTGGAATAATTTTGTTTGGGTATTGGTCTATTTTACGCAGTTTATTTATTTATCCAATCATTTATACCACCGTGCTTTGGGCTGCTTAATTGTTCCACCTTTGGCCATTGGTTGTTAATGATTTTTGGTTGTCTTTCATGTCCCTTTGACATAAGCCAATTAATTTTTAAGCACTCTTAAACTTTCTAGCATACCAAAATGCTCCTGATCATCCTGTATATTTCCTTTACTACTTCTCAGATCATGGACCTCTGGTGGCTTAGTGTTAAGAAGTTATACTGCCAACCCAAAGGTACATAGTTGGAATCCACTAATTGCTCTACAGAATCAGTCTCCTCCCATGTAATTTATAGTTTCTGAAAATTCACTGTTGTTACATACCATGTGATTTGGAACTGACACAAAGTTGACCCTGCAGTGAGTTTTCAGAGGCAAGAAATCACATAAGAGGAGATTGTTCATTTTTCTCCCATGGAGCAACTGGTAGATTTGAATTGTGTATCTTTGCATTGACAACACAATTCTTTACTCCTAAGCCATCGGAACTCCCTGAAAACTTACTAAAGAGTCAGTTATGAGTTGATTCTGATTCAGTGGTACACATCAACAGCTGTTAAGATCAGCTTAGGACCATTGCTCCAAGGAGATTTTGTTCCCTTTATTGGATGGTGGTATTTAACCTAAAATATGGACACTTACAAAATGTTGCAGAACATTAAAGAGAAAAAAAATACTGCTGCTATTGTCATTTGGTACCACTAAGTAAATTTGATTCAGAGACTCACTAAACAGCAGAATGAAATACTGTCCAACCCTGCACCATCTCCACCATCTCTGCTGCGCTTAAGCCACTGTGTCAATTCCTCTCTTTGTTTTTCTATTTTTTTGCTGACCCTCTACTTTACCAAGCATGGTATATTTCTTCATGAAAAGTAGCCTCCTGATATCATACTCACTGGAGTGAACAAGAGAGGAATCCTTGTTTTTATGGAAGTTCATTGTGAACTAATGAGAATGGGTAGACATCAACCCAGATGCTATGTTGAAGTCTCATTTATTTAATTTTATTTGATGATATTTATCATATGTATAGTGTAGGAGCAACAGTGTCTCTCTGGAGACTAAGGTGTGCCTGATACAGGCCATCGTATTTGCAATTGCTTGTTATGCATCAGAGAGTTGGACAATGACTAGGGAGGATAGAAGGAGAGTGGATGCTTTTGAGCTGTGGTGCTGGAGAAGGGTACTGAATGTACCCTGGACTGCCAGGAAAACAAACAGATTTATCTTGGAGAGGATTAAACCAAGCTACTCCTTGGAGGCAAGGATTCTGGGGCTTCGTCTGACATACTTTGGACATGTTGCCAGGAGGGACGGGTCCTTGGAGAGGGACATCATGCTTGGGAGGGTTGAGGGACAACGCAGGAGGGGAAGACCCTCTATGATTGATTCGGTGACTGGGGTAATCGGGATGGGTGTGTCAGAGGCAGTGCGGTTGGCGCAGGATAGAGCAGGGTTTAGGGCTGTTGTGCATAGGGTCGCTATGATTCGGAAATGACTCGACGGCACACAACAACAACAACAACATAGTGTAGGAGGCACTTTTCTTTGAATACAAGGAGAAGTGCAGCCAAATGTCAATATCAATGCCTTATTAAGTCCCATAAGTAGTATAAGTTTCAAGGTGTAGAAAAGACAAACACCTATGCCCACCTCAGGGAGCTCTGATGTTGTAGTCAGTAGGGAGTTGTGCTGCTAATCCAAAGCTGGCACCTCTCTGGCAATTCAAATCCACCAGTCAATCCATAGGAGAAAGATAAACGATTTACTCCATGCAATTTACAGTCTCACAAAAAGCTTGCTGGATGGTCAAGTGTGAGTTGGTTCTACTTCAAAAGGTTGATATTTTTCTCATTGTTGTCACCCCCTAGAGCCTGAGCACATCACTACCATCTTTTTTATTGGAAAGATTATATTTGGGCTAAAGTCCTCGGTCTGGTACTGTTTACTTAAATATAAGACTGCCTATTTACTTAAAGAGATTTCCAGTGATTGAATTATCAGCTTCAATATAAACTATCTTTTGGTAACAACAAAATTGAGCACATATGGAAACTTCTATTAATTTTGCAAGATGGACTTGCAGCCATTTAAGTTGGGTGTACAATGAATGTGTCTTTGACCAACCCCTGATGCTGTGCATCAGAGAGCTGTGCAATGAATAAAGATGAGAGAAGAGGGATTTATTCCTCTGAGTTGTAGTGCTGGAGAAGAGTGTTGACTGCCAAGAAAATAAACAGGTCTGTTCTGGAAATAGTGAAGGCAACTTACTCTCAGGAGGCAAGGATTTGAAGCTCTGTCTTGCATACTTTGGGCATGTTTCCAGGAGGGATCAGTCCTTGGAGAAGGACATCATGCTTGGATGGGTGGAGGGACAACACAGGAGAAGATTTTAGATAAGATGGATGGACACAGTGACTAGGGTAATAGGGACCGGTATGTTGGAGACAGTGAGATTGGCTCAGGATAAGATAGAGATCAGAGCTATTGTATGTAGGGTTTGCTATGAGTTGCAGGCAACTCTATGACACATAACAACAACAATACTGATAATAAAAGTGAATTATTTGCAGTGCCCTCTAGTCTTCAATTCTTGAATGTATGACCTTGGATAAGATGTTTAACCATTTAGAATCTCAGTGTTCTCAATACAAAAGAAAAGTTCCTATTTCTAAACAGGAACATCATCTATAGGTAAAGGGGCCAGGACACCAAAATTTTTTTCTTGTTTTAAATTATTATTAATTTCAATGAGCATTTACAGAGATTTTGGATTTCCATTCATTCATTGTTGCACAAATTTTTTTTTGAGACACAGTTCAATTCACAAAAGATGAGATTCTCAGTTACTATTTTTAAAAATATTTTATTTTAAATTGGTCTGCAAACAAAGTTCACATACATTTTTGCTGCATTCATATGTGTTTCACACAATTTTTTAATTTACATTGTGTTTCATACAATCATTCATAGATGTTACATTTTATAAGATCAATAGCCATTGATCTCTGCTTGCTATTATCCAGTCTTTTCAAGTCTGTTTGGAATCTTTCCTAATTCTTTCACTACTTATAGCTACCCACTGTACTGTTATCCTAGTGAGTTTCTCCATGTGCAGTTTCCGCTTCCTTGCCTACCATTCCTTCCTTTGTTGGACATTTTATGACAGGATTCTAAACGGAGAAGGAGTGTGAGTATGTTTTGCAGAGACTTGGGATATAACTTCGAGTGATATTTCAAGCTTGAAATTTCCTGGAAGCTTTGGTCTTCTTTTATCTGTTAAAGTGAAATTTACCATGTATCTCTTTTAGTTTTGTGAAATTTTAAAAGAGTTAACAAAAAATTATGCTGTATTTATCTAAAGGCTTTCTATACCCCTTAGTATATTGTTTCGAATCATTTAAGGAGCTCTGGTTGTCTAGTGGTGAGACGCTATGCTGCAATCCTGAAGGCACTTGGTTTGAATCCTCTAGCTACTCCATGGGAGAAGGATGGGCAGGCAGTCTCCTCTCGTGAGGTCAATTTACTGCCACTGGAAACCTGCAGGAGTATATGCTATGAGTTGGTTCTGAGCTGATGGCACAAAAAACAACAACAACATGTGTCATGTATTTGAGAGGAATAAAAAATGAAAATGGACTAAATATAATTATGTTGGTTTCCAGATAAAAAAAGTGTTCCAGACTGCTTTCTGTCTATAAACACTACAAGTGTACATTTAGAAAAAAATTTTGTTGGTTTGCACACAATAATTAGTTTCTATTGTGTTTCATTCATGTAAACTGTGTTTGGTGGGTTTTTTTCCCCACATTCTTCCTCCACCCACAAATTCTGTGTGCAAATTGTAGCTCATGCCTGATTTCCCTCTAGGTGTAGAGTCTCCAGAACATAAGTCCCCAGAGAGCAGTAACTAAACATCGCCTCTTTGCTCATTTGCTTCTTACTCTTTGTCTTCTGGCTTCTCCCCCCCCCCCCGCCACTACTGGCAATGTGGATGTTTTTTTGTCTTTTTCCCCCCCATTTGTTATTTAAAAAAATGTTTGCTGAGACCATATTGTGTTGTTTTGGGTCTTTAAAAATATTTTTGGTTGTTCTTTTAAATAGATTTCTTGTGATGTGCTGCTTGGATTTTTAATCTGAACCTTCACCATTTACCAGTTCTGCAATCTTAGCTAGTATAGTAACTAACTTTGGATAAGTTATTATGTCTCTGTTTCCTTATCTTAAAATGGGGCAATCATAAGGTCTTCTTCATAAAGATGATGTGAGGACTAGATACGTTCTTGGAGCAGTGAATGGTACATAGGCTGCACCCTCAAAATGTTAACTGCTATCTATTTTTGTTGTTGTTGTTTGGTGTCTTTGAGTTGAGTGTGACTTATAGCAATCTTATGAACAATAGACCTGAATCCTGTCCTATCCTATGCCATTTTCACCATCTCTGATACAATGCTGCAGTCATGTGTCCATCTATCTTATTGGGGGTTTGTGTCTTCCTTTCTTTTTCTGACCCTTCACCTTTCTAAGCATGATATCTTTTCCAAGGAATAGTCTCTTCTAGCTACACGTCCAAAGTATGAGAGATGAAGCTTCACCATCTTTCCTTCCAAGGAGCATTCTGGCTGTACTTTTCCCAAGACATAGCTGTTCATTCTTTGGGTAATCCATGGGTTAGTCAGTACTCTTCTCTAAAATCACAACTCAAAGGTGTCATTTCTTCTGTCATCCTTTATTCTGTGTCCAGCTCTCATATGTATACCAAGTGATAGAGCCATCTCTATAGACCATGGTCTGAATCAGGTACACTTTACTCTTCAAACTGACGTAATTTCTCTTCAGTATTTTGGAGAAATCCATGTTAGGAAACTTGTCCAAAGCAATACATATCCTGATCTACTAACTGCTGATTCCAAAGATGTTGACTGTGGATCCAGGTAAGATGAGATTACTGATCATTTCAATCCTCTCTCCATCCATTATGGTGTTGTCTATTGGCCTAGCGGTAAGTATCTTTGTTTTCTCGATGTTGAGATGTAATCTGTATCGAAGGCTGTAGTTCTTGATCTTCTGCAGCAATTGTTTCAGATCCTCCTCACTTTCAGGAATCGAGGTTTAGTCATCTGCAAAACACAGGTTGTTGATGAGTCTTCACCTGATCCTGATGCTCCATTCATCTTCATAGAGTCCAGCTTCACAAATTATTTGCTCAGCATACATATTGACTTGGTTTTGTAAAAAAATGATTTACACACAACTGTATTATAAAAAAAATTAATCTTATTGTCCGCTTTTTAATATATTTGGGTATTGCTGTGGATTTAATATATGTACTTCCCTACTTTTAGACTCCAAGTTATCTCCTTGTTCCCATAAGACTTTATGTAAACCCTATTCTCGTCCCTTCCCTAGCATTGTATTTATTTGCTAGTTGTTATGTACCATTGAGTTAGAACCAACCTAAAGTTGACCCTTTGGTGGGTTTTTGAACAGTGGGTTTTAGACAGAATATCATATACATGGAAATTTCCTATCTTTCTCCTGTGGAGCAGTTGGTGGATTTGAACTGTGTGCTTTCAGGCTGGCAGTGCAATTCCTTACCACTAGGCCACACAGTTCCCTATTATTTTCTTATCAAGACTTATTTCTCTTTTTAGAGCAGTAGACCTTTAGTTTTCAACTAAGCTATATAATTTTTCCCTCCTTGGGAGGTATTTGGCAATGTTGGGAGATATTTCTGGTTGTTAAAACTTTTTGACTGTCATATTGGCAGTAAGGTACTACTGGCATCTAGTGGGAAGAGGACAAGGATGCTGGTAAATATTCCACAGGGCACAGGGAAGCTCCTGCTGCCTACAACTTAGAATGCAAATGCAAACTCATTGTTGCATAGAAGTCAATGTATAGCTGGCCCTCCATTGCCTTTCATAGGCTGTTAATCATATTGAAGGAGATTGGCCATTTTTTCTCCCTTGGTGCGTTTGAACCCTTAGAAAGGCATGGTTTTTGGATTAATATTGCAACTCCAGCTTGGCCTAGGGTTTAAGGTGCCAGCAGAGGGCTTCAAGCCCAGAAGGAGAAGGGAGAGACGGCAGCCCTGTTCTTCCAGGTTTGCTCTGCCCAAGGTTGCTATGGCCCGGTTGCCAGAGAGAGCATGGTGCTATTTGCGCAGGTGTTGTGGCAGTTTTCGGATGCAAAGGACTACTTTGCGTCCAGGAGCCAGGCAAGCCAGGCTTGGCCTAGGGTTTAAGGGGGCAGCAGAGGGCTTCAAGTCCAAAACGGCCCTCTGGCCTTCAGCCCTCAGGCCAGTCTTTCATTGTTTTTGTTCAGACATTCCTCTAGGTCGAATAGCCCTGGTGTACAAGTTGCCGTCCTGCGGTCAGTTATGGTTGCTGTGAGGCTGAACACTGTGACACGGTTGTGTCAAATGCGTTAATGGTTGGTTACCCAATGAGGAAAGAGGGTGGGGTGGAGTTCCCCTATTAAAACAAGCGTGGAAAGGGGAGTGGCATCCACTTCCATAACAGCTTGCCTCCGGAAACCCTATGAACCTGGAGAGAGGATGAAAGGCACCCAAGCGTCGAGGACTGTCCTTCATAGGGTCACTATGAGTCGCCTGCGACTCGACTGGCACTTAACAACAACAACAACAACAACATTGCAGCTCCCTAGGGATTAAGCCATCAGAGCTCTCTACAACTTAGTATTATTGGCCTTCCAACGTTAATGGAATTACAGTTGAGAAACCTTGCCCTAGGCTGTGTTTCAGAGGACAGTGTTTCATCCATCTTTGTATAGTTCCAGCTAGAACAATGCTTGACCCAACAGGCACTACAAGCTTTTCTTAACTTATTTTCTGCATGGATATTGTCATTGGAAGTTCTGATGGTGTCAACGCCCTTAGAAGGCTTATTTGCATTTTATAAAATTTTTATTAAGGAAACATTGATGGAAGACTTTATTGTCCTAGGATTAAAGCAGATGGTACCAATGGCCTGACAGAAGAGGAGATGTGTACTGTAGGCTAAGTATATTTACTCTTTTTTTTGGTAGCATCTAGACATCAGTGGAAGCCTAATCCAGAAGAACAACTCTGATGCAGAACCACTTAGGAAAATTTTGACTTATTTTAAATATCTATGTAAGAAGTAGGGAGCTCTGGTGGCCCAGTGGATAAGGAGTGGTGCTACCAATCCAAAGACAGGTGTTTTGAATCCACCTGCTGTTCTATGGGATAAAGATGGACAATCTCCTCCTGTGTGCTTTACTGTCTCTGAAAACCACTTGGTGGTTACTTATGGGTCAGTTCTGATTCATTGGTACAGAACAATAACAACAACAATATAAGAAGAGTTTTAAGAAGCTGTCTAATGCTTTTTTCACTTATCCGTTCTCTTCCCCTTTTCACTTCCATGTGACTATCTGAAAATACCTGGAAGGAACAAGATTCCACACATTCCTTGAACAGCTGAATGGGTCAATTCAGAGGTGTAACCTCCCCTTCTTCCTTTGCCTTGACAGTTGCTACTAGTCTGGAGGCAGAGAAGAAATGAGTAAAAATTGAAAGGAGGCATCCAACAGGGCTGTGAGGAGCTATAGCCCATTTTAGCACCTTTTAATGTGAAAATGTCTCTCAGCAGGACTTCCCTCTTCATTGTTTGTTTAGTTATGTGATCAGGAAGTGGACACAATTTTCTTGAATTATTCTTGCCAGACATTAAATTATATCTCAAAGTGCAAAGCTTTTGATTTTTTTTTCTTTCTTCACCATTCATTTTCATTTTTGTTGTCACACCAAGGCTGGCAGATCCAGTTGAAGCCATTTTCCCACTAAATTTCAGTTGAAATGAAACCAACAGTAAAAATAAAACAAACAAAAAAAGAAAGAAAGAAAAAGAGCTTGTTCAGAGAAGAGTGAGTAGCACATGGTGTTTATGAGACCCAAGATTCCGTTTGTTCAACAAGCAACAACTCACTGCCGACTGTCAGAACCGACTTACAACGAATTCCAAGTGTTTGCCTTTGGGTTGGTGGTGCAAATTCTTACCCACTAGGGCACTAGTGCCCACATAGACCAAGAAGAGAAACCATTCCAAGATAAATGGAACGGGAAAGATGCTGCTGACTCAGACATGCACATAGTAGATATGTGGGCCTTGTTTCACTATGTATTCCAAGGTGTCAATGAGTGGAAGAAAGAGAAGAGTTGAGATTACAAGGGAAAATAAAAACTAGGCTATCAATAGAATGGTGGCAGAATAAAAAAAAAAGAATTAAGCTGGCATTTAACAAGGGGTGGAACTTGTGTGTATTTGTTTTCATAGGAAGCTACCTTCTTTGGTGAAGTTATTTTAAAGCTTAGACCTATCTTCTCCTCTGTTCCCACATAACTATGCATTTACAGTTTTGTGCAGAAGCAAAGATCTCTCTTTATACATATTGCTGTAGATTTGGACATAAGGAGGCTCTGGTGGTTTAGTGGTAAGAAGTGGTGCATTCAACCCAAAGGCACGCAGTTAGAGTCCATCAGCTACTCTGTGGAGGTAAGACGGGGAATCTCCTCCTGTGCCTCTGGATACCCACTAAAGGGTCAGTTATGAGTCTGTTCTGACTTGATGGTACCTAACAACAGCAACGATAATAACTGGTGGCTGTAAGGGACATGGACATTACACTGCCCCTGAAAACCCACCCATGGGTCAGCTATGAGTTGGTTCCAGTTCAACAATACACAACAACAATAGCAGTGTTTATAGGGCTCTAGCTCTATATAGATTACTATGTTCGTATAGTCACAGATCTTCTCCTTTTCCTTAGCAGAAGCACCTTTCAGATAACAGTAATTTTTCTAGTTATTACTTGTTTTAATGTCATACTAATCTACTTTATGCATGAAGGCTTGCTTAGAACTCTAAAGTCTATGTTGTTGTTATGTGCCGTCGAGTCCTTTGCGACTCATAGTGACC
>NW_006399992.1:2262584-2263506 GCF_000299155.1 Elephantulus edwardii | reverse complement strand
GTCCCTAACAGCAGACTAAAGTCTATACATGGTGACCCACTCTACCCACTTTTCTTGACTGGATCATAATCAACTTAACTATAAACATGTCTAGGAATTCAAGGAGAACCTGGCTATTTCATAAGCATTAATAAACTCAGCCTGAAGTGTGTAATAGAAAGGGGAAAATGTAACTACGTAAGGACTTTTCAGATGTTGTTGTTTGGTGTCCTCAAGTGAAGTATGACTCATAGCAACCTTAGAACAACAGACCTGATTCCCATTTTATCTTATGCCATCCTCACCATCTGATACACTTGAACCCATTGCTGCTGTCACCATGTCAGTCTATCTCAATGACAGTCTTCTCTTTTGATGATCCGCCACTTTTCCAACTATGATATCCTTTTTCAAGGAATAGTATCTTCTAGCAACATGTCTAAAATATGAGAGATGAAGCTTTGCCATCCTTGCCTCTAACGAGCACTATAGCTGCACACTTTCCAAGACGTACCTATTAGTTCTTTTGGAAGTCCGTGTGATATTTAGTGCTCTTCTCTAACACTGTAATTCAAAGGCATCAATTCTTCTTCTATCATCCTTATTCATTATCCAACTCTCAGAAGCATAGGGAGTGAGTGAAAAGACCATGTCCTGAAACAGACAAACCTTAGTCCTCAAACTGACATCATTGCTCCTCAGTAATTTGGAGAGGTCCCTGACTGCAGACTTTCCCAATTCAATGTTTTCTCCTGGTTTCCTGACTGCAAGTACTGCAAGTGTGTTGATTGTAGATCCAAATAGAATTAATTCATTTACAGTTTCAGTCTTTTCTCCATCTATTGTGATATTTTTCCTCAGCTTCAGCTTGAACTTGCATATGAGTAGTTGGTGGTCTGTTCCACAATCAGCTCCTGGCCTAGTTTTCACAGCTGATATTGAG
>NW_006399992.1:2248410-2261149 GCF_000299155.1 Elephantulus edwardii | reverse complement strand
GGAGACAGTGAGATTGGCACAGGACAGAGCAGAGTTTAAGGCTGTTGTACATAGGGTCGCTATGAGTCACAAGCAACTCGACGGCACATAACAACAACAACAACATTTTGATCTAAATATAGGTTTTTCATGAGCATAATTAAGTGTTTTGGATTCTCATTCTTTTCAGTGTTAGCCATAATTTATTATGATTAACATAATCAAATGACTTTGCACAACCAATAAATCACAAATAGATATTCTTCTGGTATTCACTACCTTCAGCCAGGAACCATCTGGCAACAGCACTGAGAGTCATTCCTTGCTAGCAGTTTCTGGGTTTAGAACAAGCAAGGATTGACAAAGGAAGGAAACATTTTTTTGACACCACCTCCTGTAGCCTTTAGGCCTACTCTGGAGCACTCCAGATCAAGTCAAAACATTACCCTCACCTGGGACAGTATCCTGCTGTGCCTGCTGTGGGCCTCAGATGGAAAGCTACAGCACCCACCCAACACGCATCCTATCATGTCCTGACTGGCCTCAGATAGGCCCTGCACCATGATTTTCGTATGCTTAATTTGTTGTTAGGGGTACAACACGTTCAAGTCTGCATGTTGTATTGAAAGAATGATTTGCATATTGCTAATTATTTTATAGGGAGCACTGGTGGCCTAGAGGTAAGAAGCTGCACTGCAATCCTGAAGGCATGAGATTCAAATCCACCAACTGCTTCACAGATAGTGTAGGTGTGCATATACTTGCTTGTATATCATTTGTTCTCATTAGTACAGTATTTGTCTGCCAGTTTGATGTACTGGGATAACTTGTAGGTTGCTGTAATGCTGGAAGCTATACCACCAAAGTGTCAAATGCCAGAAGGATCCCCCTTGATGGGCAGGTCTCAGCAGAGCTCCCAGATTAAAACAGACCAGGAAGCAGAACTGGCTATGCACTTCTGAAATAGCAAGGCTCTGAAAACCCCAAGGAATAGATACTCAAATAGCTATAGCCTTAGAGATACAGTCCAGATTGGACATCAACCAAAATGCAGAGAACCTACTGCAAGCATCCTTTAATAATTGGAACATGGAATGGAAGAGGTATGAATGTAGAAAAACTAGATGTTGCAGAAAATAAAATGGAGTGAATGAACATTGACATTCTAAGCATTAGTGAGATGAGAGGGACTGGCATTGGCTACTTTTTTATTGTCATGACAAGGGTCCAGAGTGAAAGTTGCATAGTCGAGTGGACTCAGGGTGGGGGAAGGGGAGGGAGGAGGGCGAAGGGGGAAATTGTATAACAATGGAAGTTGTTAGCTTTTTTTATACTTTTCAAAGAGAAAAATGAATTGGGGAGGAGGGGTGGGCAGGGAGGAAAGTGTGCAACAATGAATAAATGAAAATGTAGTCTCTGTAAACTTCCATTAAAATTAAAAAAAATTCTGAAAAAAAATGTCAGAAACTACGATCATCACCTGAGTGTAATTCCCTCTTTCTACCCATATCCTTTAATCTTGACATGCATATACATTAACAATCTTTTGGACCCATTCACTACAACTTATAGCAACTCACAGATTCTATCCCAAATAAAACTGTTCTATAAAGTTTTTAAGACTGCCAGTCTTTATAGAAATAGATTTTTCCCTCTTTCTCCTGAGGAGTGCTGAGGGGATTGAATCTCCAATCTTGTGGTTAACTTTAATCACTGAAATATCTGAGAACCTAACTTTTTGAAAGAAAAACCAAAGGACTGGGAAAGCAGAATTAATCAACTATTGCCACAGTCTTGAGTGTTACAAACCACTCACATTGGACGTCTTTGTACTCTCTCATCTTCATACCCCAGCTAAAGATTTCTCTCTCTCTGTCCCCCTCCCTCCCATTTGGGGAGACTGAAATTTTTTAAAGGAATAATTATAAAAGAGGTAATTATTCAGATGAGTTCATAGAACAATAGAACCCTACAATAAACTAACATTAAAATAGAGAAATTACATCCCTGAACACTTAAATGTTCGATAGTTGTAGAGGGGTTTCAGATCTTTTTTTCATAGGGTCACTATGAGTTATCCTCAACTCGAAGGCAATCAACAACGACAGTCTTGGTAGATGGCCCTGAGTGATGTTTAGAAAAACCTGTTACCTTTAGAAGGCTGGGTTGAAGTGATGCCTAGAGCAGAATTGCGTTATGACCTAAACACTCTGGACAGGGCACATGGGGCTGAAATGTTCCCAGTTATGTGAGATCTTTCCATCTTTAGGAATCAGCAGGAAATTTAATAAAACTCTGTCCCTCTACTGAGCACTTTTCATCGGAAAACCTCAAGGCGTTCAGGAAACATTAATTAATTAAGTTCTGCAACATCCCTGTGAAATAGGTAAGGGTATACAGGAACACCATCTTCAGGGAAACAACATGGCAGCTGTTTAGCAACATACAGGAATACTAAGTGGCAGCCAGTAAGGAACTACAGATATGTGCAATTAAAAAGTGCTAAGAGCACTTGGAGTCAGGATTCTGTCTTGGAATTTGGCCTAGATCTTAACCTTGACAGCTCAGTGTTTGGAGGAGAACTCATCCAAGCAATGAGTACTGCTGAAAGCCCAATTGAGGCCTGACCATTCATATTTTATGCACAGTACTACAATACTTAGATGAGTCTCATTAATTTCTCTATTTTTTTTTCCTAGAGAAGATGGTGTTAGCTACTGCTGCTCTTTCCTCAAACTCTACTTATGTTTTGAGGAGTCAGCAAAGATACTGTAGAAAAATCAGCAAAATTTTACCCTCTCTGAGTGAAAAGTTCTGTTTTGATAATAAAACCATTAGCTTGAGGTGTTTTCCTTTCTTTTCTTTAAAAAAAAATCAAGACTATGGTGGTCGGGAGGGGAGTTAATTAAAAATTATATCAACAATGCCGGTATATAGGGTATAGGAAGAAAATGTAAAGTGTTGGAACTCTAAAATTTAAATGCTTTGGCTGTGTTGGATGAAGAAAGAAAACTTCCAGCAATAACTCTGAGGATTTAAAAAAATCTGAAACCCCGATGGCATTAAAAACTTTTCATTTTTCTGATACAGAGTTTATATATGTTGTTGTTATGCACCATCAAGTCAACTATGACTCATGACCACCCTATACACAATACATCTGAACCCTGTCCTATCCTGAGCCAATGTCACTGTCTCTGACACACTTACCCAGTTTACTGAGCCAATCCATCTCCCAAGCATGATGTCTTTCTCCAAAGACTGGTCCTTCCTGGCAACAAGCTCAAATTATGTCAGATGGAGTTTCATAACCTCTGCCTCTAGGAAGCAACATGGTTTCACTCTCTCTAGCACAGACCTGTTTATTCTCTTGGTTGTCTGTGGTATTCTCAATGCTGTTCTCCAGCATCACAGCTCAAAGGTGTCTATTCTTCCTGTCATCTTTAATCATTGTCCAGCTGTATGATACAAAGCAAAAAATTGTGAAAACCATGGCTTAGATCAGATGCACCTTAGTTTCTAGACTGACATTGCTGTTCTTCTCATGAGATTACACACACACACACACACACACACACACACACATGTTCTTGTTGTTCTGTGCCAGTCTCACTAATTCCAACACACTAACTCCCATTGCCTCAGTTACTGTATCAATCCATCTCATTTGGAGTCTTTCTTAGCTGCACTGTCTTTCCACCCTTCCAAGCATGATGTCCTTCTCCAAGGACTGGTCTTTCCTGGAGATGTGCTCAAAGGATGTGATACAGAGCTTCACAATTCTAGCCTCCAAGAAGAAACTTGGTTTCACCTTCTCTAAGACACACCTATTTGTTTCTTGGCAGTCCTACGGTATGCTCAAGACTCTTCTCCAGAGCCACAACTCAAAGGCACCTATTCTTATTCTGTCATCCTTAGTCATTGTCCAGCTTTCTGATGTATAACAAGTAATTGTGAAGACCATGGCCTGGATTACTCGCACCTTAGTCTTTAGACTGATGTTGTTATTTTCAGTACTCTGAAGAGATCCCTGACAGCAGATTTCCCCCAACGCTATTAGTCTTTTGATTTCCTGACTGCTAGTGCCAAGAATGTTGATTGTGGAGCCAAGCAAGCTGTAATTGTTAACGACCTCAATCTCTTCTCCATCTAACATGATGTTGCCAGTTGGCCCAGTGGTGAGAATCTTTGTCTTCTTGATGTTGAGCTTTAATCTATATTGAAGACTATAATCCTTGACCTTCTGCAACAAGTACTTCAGGTCTTCCTCAGTGTCAGCAATCAAGGTTGTATCATCTGCATAACGTAGGTTGTTGATGAGTCTTCCTCCAATCCTGATGCCACATTCCTCCTCATAAAGCCCTGCTTCCCTAATGATCTATTCTGCATGTAGATTGAAAAGGAATGGAGACAGGATGCATCCCTGATGCACTCCTTTTTTGATTTTGAACCATGAAGTGTTCCCTTGCTCAGTTTTGAGGACTGTTTCCTGGTCCGAGTGTAGGTTTCACATAAGCACAATAAAGTGTTCTGGTATTTCCATTTTCATCAAGGTTATCCACAATTTGTTGTGATCCACAAAATCAAATGTCTTTGCATAGTCAATGAAACACAGACGTTCTTCTGATACTCTGTGTTAAGGGAGGATAGAATGAACTTTTTTTTTTTTAAGATATTTCTACTTTGTGCCAAGTACTTTACGTAAAGTTGACTTGGGTGGCATAAAACTTGCAAAACACTAACTGAAAAATTTGGCTCAAATCACCCAGGGATTTCTCACAATGACCAAGTGATCTAGTGATCTACTTCCACTGAAAATCTTATGGTATGGTCCTATTGATACACATGAAGTTGCCCTGACTAATTTTTTCCCTTTTGATTATCTTATATGTATTAATGTCACTTGAACTTCATAGATATGTTTTTGTTTTTATCCTTTAAGTGAACTCCAATGAAAGATATGAAATGAAAAATATCTTCTCTTTTCCTATTGTATGCATTTCCATAAGAAAAATTTATACATATATGTTTGTACCAAAACCCATATGTATATACATAGCTATCTGGATGAGATGGATTAATACAGTAATTGGGTAATGTGGTTCCTCCACTTTTTTCCCTTCTATCCACTTTTAAAAGCATAAAATGTATTTTAGATATCTATCTTTTCATTTGAGGACATGTTCAGCATCTTGATTTAGATTTGAGTTTCTTTTAGTATTTTGTACTCTTAGGTCTTTAGTTCATGTTACAATCTCATTGTTGGTTCAAACATGACTCAAGAAGGTGCTTTAAATACACTAGCAGCTTTTCAGGAGAAAGATGGTCAATCTCCTTCTATGTGATTTACTGCCTCTGAAAATATACTGGAGGGTCAGCTACGGGGCAGTTCCATATATAACAACAAAACAATTCTTTTTAATAATAATGAAACAGCAATGTGTCCACCTCTAATACGGAAGCAGAAAAAAATTTGATACATATAATCCTCCTCTTTCAGATCCCCTGGTCTTCCTTAAATGTACCTTTCTTGGTTGCTGTTTTTATTTTTATATCTTATTTGCTATGCAACTGAAAGCTGGACATAAATGAATGAATATGAAAGGAAAAAAACAGATGACTTTGAGCTGTGGTGTTAGAGGAGTGCTGAACATCCCATAAACTACCCATGAACTACCAAAGGAACCAACAGATATGTGTTGGAGAAAATGCAGCTAGAGTGAATTTTGGAGGCAAAGATAACAAAGCTTAGTTTCACATACTTTGGGCATGTTGTACAAAAGGCTATTTGTTGCACAGAGACATCTCCTTGAGGATCTTTCTTTCTTTTGCTGACCTTCCACTTTTCCAAGCATGGCATCTTTCTCCTTCTCCAGGTACTAGAACTTTTGATTCATAGGTTATTTAAAAGTATATTGCATGGCTTCCAAATATTGGGGATTTTCAAGACATCTTTCTATTATTTACTTCTAGTTTAATTCTTTTAAATTTAGATGAAATTTCTTGAGTGATTTAAATTGTTTTAAAGGTGTTTTATTTGTTTTACGACCCAGAATATAG
Source organism: Elephantulus edwardii (assembly GCF_000299155.1). NCBI lineage: Eukaryota > Metazoa > Chordata > Mammalia > Macroscelidea > Macroscelididae > Elephantulus > Elephantulus edwardii. Next base: position 2,255,110 of record NW_006399992.1, on the reverse strand, counting down.
TCTAATTTGGTGAATATTTTTGGAAAGAACATTTATACAATACACTTGAAAATACTGTGCATTCTTCCATGGTTTTTTTAGTGGCCTGTAAATGAAGATTATGTCCATTCCCTGTGTTGTTCATATTTTCTACATCCATATCAGTTTGTTCTGTCGGTTACTGAGAGAAGGACATTGAAATCTTTGACTGAATTTTTCTATATTGTAAGCCTTATTTTTTGCTTTATGGATTTTGAAGGTCTGTTTTAAGTACGTATTTATTTAGGACTTCTATGCACTTGATATTACTATTATTACGTAATAATCTTCTTCGTTGCTGGTAATAAAACCTTGCTCTGAATTCCACTTTGTCTGATATTAATATGCAATTTCAGTTTTTTATTGCTAACTTGTTATAGATTTCTTCTTCATTTGATTTCAAAGGAGTTAATATTTTCATTTGAGGTAGTTTTCACATAGGCAGCATAATTGAGTCAAACTTTCCTTTTTCTACCTAATTAAGCTCTATTTTTTGTTACAATATTTAGCTAATTTACTGATACTCTAATTATGGCTATTTAAAATTTACCAGTTTGTTGCCAATCTTTTGTTCCATCTTTCTGTCTATCTTTGTACTGAATATTTTTTATAATTGTAGTTTTCCCCTTTATTGACTTTTGAACTATAAGTTTTTGTTGTTTCACTTTAGTGATTGCTTGAGGGCTTAAAGAATCTGTCTTTAAAGTACTTCAGTCTACATTCAAGACTTCATGTGTAATAGAACCATTAGACAATGTATATTTCCATTTCTACTTCCTTTGAGTTATCTTTGACTGTATTTTAAAATAAATCCCAAGTGACTATTTTCCCAATAGTAATTTATATTTTAAATATTTTTAAATAGGGCATTTTAAATAATATTTATCCACATATTAATTATTCCTGGTGTTCTCCCTTCCTTTTATGTAGATTTAGTTTTTTGCCTACTATGATTTTTCTTCTGTTTGAAGGACTCCCTTTAATTGTTGTGCAACTCTGCTGGTGATGCATGTTTTCAGGTTTTGTTTATATAAAAAAGTCATTCTTCTACAACAGTGGCACCATATAGCATTTGTCCCTTTGTGACTGAGATATTTCTCTCAGCATCATGTCCTCCAGGGTCACCCATTTTGAATAATATTGCATGAGTTCCTTGTTTTTCAATGCAGCATAGTATTCCATTGTGCGAATATACCACAGCTTCTCTGACATCGGGGTTGGGGTGAGACTGAGAAAAACTGGATAAATTATGTTTATTACATTGAAGTCTATGAGGGAGAGAATAGTTTAAAAGTATGATATTTTAGGATATGATGTTTATCATAAGAGTATGGAATGAGAGTTGCAGAATGGATTATATTTGGGGTGGGGGTGGGGTTGGGGCTTGTGCGGGGGCGATTGTGTACCAATGAAGGAGTTTTTCTTTTGCTTTTCAAGGAGAGGAGCAAACGCGTGGGGTGGGGTGGAGGTGGGGTGGGTGGGGAGAAAAGTTCAACAATGAATGAATGGCATCCCAAAATCTCTGTAGATGTTCATTGAAATGAAAAAGAAATAAATTAATTTCATGTTCAACTTTAGAATATATTTTCCTTTGGGAATTCTGTTGACATAGGTCTTTTCTCCTAAACTGAAGGTGGCTAATTCAAATCCATCAGCTGCCCTGAGGAAGTAAGATAGCCAATCTTATCCCTTGTGATCTCCAATTTAATTGGCAATGAGTTTTGTTTTAAATTTTCCCTTGATACAGAATTGTAGGTTTATAATTGTTTATTTCCAGGACTTTGAAGATGTTGTTCCATTATTGCTTTAGCTTGAATATTTTTGATGAGAAGTCAGCTGTTATTATTGCTTATAAAATGAATACTGTAATTTTTTTTCCTTTACTGTCTTAAAGTTTTCCTTCCTTCCTTCCTTCCTTCCTTCCTTCCAACGGCTTTATTATGATGTGTGTTCACTTCTTTTTAGTATCATTTTTTTAAATTGTTGTTGTTGTTGTTATGTGCCGTCGAGTCATTTGCGACTCATAGCGACCCTATGTACAACAGCCCTAAACCGTGCTCTATCCTGTGCCAATCTCATTGCCTCTGACAAACCCATCCCGAGTACCCCAGTCACTGAATCAATCCACCTCATAGAGGGTCTTCCCCTCCTGCGCTGTCCCTCCACTCTACCCAGCATGATGTCCCTCTCTAAAGACCTGTCTCTCCTTACAACATGTCCAAAGTATGTCATATGAAGCCCCAGAATCCTTGCCTCCAAGGAGCAGCCTGGTTTAATCCTCTCTACGATGAATCTGTTTGTTTTCTTGGCAGTCCAGGGTACATTCAATACTCTTGTCCAGCACTACAGCTCAAAGGCGTCAATTCTCCTTCTATCCTCCCTAGTCATTGTCCAACTCTCTGATGCATAACAAGTGATTGCAAAAACCATGGCCGGTATCAGGCGGACCTTAGTCTCCAGAGAGACACTGTTGCTCTTGAGTATTTTGGAGAGGTCCCTAACCGCAGACTTTCCCATCGCAATACGTTTTTTGATTTCCTGGCTACTGGTGCCACGAGTGTTGACCGTGGAGCAGAGCAAACTGAAGCTGTGAACAATCTCAATCTCTTCGCCATCCATCCTGATGCTACCGATTGGTCCAGTGGTGAGAATTTTTGTCTTCTTAACATTGAGCCTCAGTCCATATTGAAGGCTGCAGTCCTTGACCCTCTGCAGTAAGTGCAATTACTTTTCTTATTATTTGAGTTTGTTGAACTTCCTGAATCTTTGGGATTTCCATGAGTTAAATAAGATGCTCAGCCATTATTTCTTTTGTACTTATCCCATTCTTTTTAAAGGACTCCAGAAACACATGGATTAGGATTACAATGAGGTTACTCTTTTTCTTTCTTCTATGTGTTTTATTTTGGATAAGTTTTATTGTAATGCTTTCAAGTTTATTGTTTTTCCCCCACAACATCATCTAATTTCTTACATCATCCAACATACTTTTATGTACAGTTTAGATTTTATTTCCAGAAGTTTTATTGTTGTTAGAATGCTCAATCTTTTCTTAGATTACCGAACATATGGAATATAGTCATAATTACTGCTTTAATGTCTTTCCCTACTAACTCTGTCATTTGTGTTATTTCTTGGTTGGTTTTAATTGATTGCTTGTACTCATTATGGACCATATTTTCTTTCCTTTTTGAATGCTAAATAATTGTCATTTAAAAACTTTTTCTTAGATTTTATGGATTAGAGCTGGACAATGAATAAGGATGATAGAAGAGTTGATACCTTTGAGTTGTGGTTTTGTAGAAGCATACTGAGTATACCAGGAACAGACAAAAGAACAGATATGTCTTGGAGAAAGTACAACTAAAGCGCTCCTTAGAGGCAAGGATGGCAAAGTTTTACCTTTTTCTACTTTGGACATGTTATTAGGAAAGGCTATTCCTTGGAAAGGAGCCTCATTTTTGGAAAGGTGGTTTTCGTAGTTATGTGCTATGAAGTTGCTTGCAACTCATAATGACCCTATGTACAACAGCTCTGAAATCTGCTTTATCCTGTGCTAACTTTACTGTCTCTGACACATCTGCTCACATTACACCAGTCACTGTATCCACCCATCTCATCAATGGTCTTCCTCTTTTTCTTCATCCATCCATCATTCCAAGCATGATGTCCCTCTCCAAGGACCGTTCCCTTCTTCTAACATGCCCAAAGTATGTCAGATGAAGCCTTAGAGTCCTTGCCTCCAAGGAGCAGCCTGGCTTTACCCTCTCTAGGATGAACCTGTTTGTTTTCCTGGCAGTCCATGGTATATTTAATAGTCTTCTTCAGCACCACAGCTCAAAGGTAATAATTCTCTATCATCCCAAGTCATTGGACAGGTGGAGGGTCAGTAAAAAAGAAGATCCTCAGTGAGATGGATTTATACAGTGACTTTAGTAATGGGCTCAAGTGTGTCAGAGATGATAAGAATGTTGCAGAATAGACCAGGGTTCAGATCAATTGCTTTTAAGGTTACTATGAGTTGTACTTGACTCAATGGAACATACCACCACCACCACCAACATTTGGTTTTTATGTTCCTGATTTATGTAATATGTGCTGATTTTAACCTTTGTTGGGCATGATGAAACAACTGTTTGTCCATGCCTATGTTTGTTCTATTACTGAAGCAAAAGCCTATTGAATGTCCTACCTATGTTATAGTTTGTGAGTTGTTTGGTTTTCTCTTATGACTGATGAATGTAGATAATATACTTAACCCTGAGTGAGCCCTGGGTATTGTTGAATCTAATTCAAATGAGTGATTATTTCCTGGACCTTGGATAGTATTCTTACAAGCATATGCTCAGCTGATACTCAAGTAGGACTTTTGTATAACTCCAGAGTTTATTGTCTTTCTTTCTATTTACAGTTCTGTCCACTTTGTAGGATTTGCAGAAGGTCAAGGACTGTAGCCTTTAATATCAATTGAAGCTCAACATCTAAAAAACAAAGATTCTTACAACTAGACTGATTGGCAGCATCATGATAGATGGTGAAGAGATTGAAATTTTTAATAGCTTTAGTTTGCTTGGCTCCACAATCAACATTCTTTGTACTAGCAGGCAGGAAATGAAAAGAGGAATTGCAGCGGGAAAGTCTGCTGTCAGAGACCTCTCCAAAGTACTTAAGAGTAGCGATGTCAGTCTGGAGACTAAGGTGCACCTGATCTAGGCAATAGTCTTTTCAATTACTTTCTATGCATCAGAGAGCTGGACAATGACTAGAGATGATAGAAGGAAGATTGATGCCTTTGAGCTGTGGTGCTGGAGAAAAGTATTGGATATACCATGGGCTGCTAAGAGAATAAACAGGTTTGCTTTTGAGAGTGTGAGACCAAGCTGCTTATTGGAGGCAAGGATTCTGAAGCTTTGTCCCACCTACTCTGGGCATGTTTCAATGAGGGACCAGTTCTTAGAGAGGGACATCATGCTTGGGAAAGTAGAGGGACAGCATAAGAGAAGAAGTCCCTTGATGAGATATATTGATTCGGTGACTGGGATGATGAGGCAGGTGTGTCAGAGACAATAAGATTGGCACAGGATACAGGAAGGTTTAGGGCTGTTGTACATAGGGTCAGTATGAGTCACAGGTGGCTAGATGGCATATTACAACAACAACAACGTACCTCCTTGACTTTGGACAGGCGGTTAGGAGAGGCTATTTCTTGGAAGGGACATTGTACTTGGAAAGATGGATGGTAAGTGAAAGAGGAAGGACCTTAATCAGATGGATTGACACAGTGACTGCAGCAATCGGATCAAGTATGACGGAAAAGATGAGGATAGCACAAGATAGGACAAAGTTCAGATATATTGTTCATAAGGTTGCTATGAGTTGTACTCAAGTCAATTGCATCTAAAGACAATAATAACAACAATAACAACATCTTCTTGATGATCCCTGGTGGCTCCATGGTTAAAGTGATTGGCTGCCAACTGAAAGGTCAATTTGAACTCACCAGTTACTTTTCAGGAGAAAGATGTGGAAGTCTGCTTCCGTAAATATTTACAATCTTGGGAAATCTATAGAGCAGTTCTATGCAACATTTATGAATTCAAATTTTACCCTTTAAAAACTATATTTCTTTTAAAAATAACATAATGTATATGAATAAACACAATATATATGAATTTTGTATGTAAATCAATATAAAGTAAAAAAAAGTATTTCTCTTTGTATGAAGGGTTAAACCGGGCTGCTCCTTGGAGGTAAGGATTCTGAAACTTCGTTTGACGTGCTTTGGACATGTTGAAAGGAGGGACCAGTCCTTGGAGAGGGGCATCATGTTTGGGAGAGTGGAGCGCAGGAGAGGTGGATTGATTCAGTCACTGGGGATATGGGGGTAGGTGTGTCAGAGACAGTGAGATTGACACAGGATTGAGCAGGGTTTAGGGCTGTTGTACATAGGGTTGCTATGAGTCATAGGTGACTCAATGACACATAACAACAACAACTTAGTATAAATGGATATACTAATATTTTAATAAAGAAATGTTATAAGACTCATGAGGATAGTCTAATGAATAAAATGTTATCTCTACTTTCTGTTGTGTTTTTTTCCTTTATGATGTTCCAAGATCTCTTATCACTTCATTTATGATTGAAGAATTTCCTGTAGTTACCTTTTTTGTAACTACTTTTTAAAAATATATCACTTAATGACAAATTCTATTAATTTTCATTCATTTGAGATTGCTTTGATTTCCCCCTTTATTTATAAAGAGTAATTTAGCAGATACAGGGTTTTATGTTTGACAGTTATTTTCTTTTCTTGTGCCTCCAAGGAGCAAACTGTTCTCTTGGCAGTCCATAGTATGTTCAATATTCTTTTCAGTCCCACAACTTACGAGGCATTGAGTCTTTTTCTGCTGTTCTTAATTTTTTATAGAACTTTCAGATAAATAGTAAACAATTGAGAATACCATGGCTTGGGTCAGGTACACCTTAGTCTCTAGACTGATATCTTTGCTCATTAGCAGCCTGTAGAGGTCCTTGACAGCAGATTTTTTCCAATGCAACTTATTTTGATTTCCTGACTGCTGATCCCAAGAGTGTTGATTGTGGATCCAAGCAAGATGAAATTGTTAACAATCTCAAGCTTTTCTCCATCTGTCATGATACTGTCTATTGACCTGGTGGT
>NW_006399992.1:2245267-2247255 GCF_000299155.1 Elephantulus edwardii | reverse complement strand
TTCTCCACAACCTCGCCAGCATTTGTTGCTTGCTGTTCTGTTAAATTTTGCTATTTTGACTGGGGTGAAATGATATCTCATAGTTGTTTTAATTGATGTTGAGGTGCAATCCGCATTGAAGGCTGCAGTCCTTACCTTTGTACACCAAATGTTTCAAGTCTTCCTCGGTTTCAGAGAGCAAAGTTGTGTTATCTGCGTAACACAGGTTGTTGTTGAGTCTCCTTCCAATCCTGATGCCACATTCTCCTTCATAAAGTCCAGCCTCTCAAATGTTCTGTTCAGCATATAAATTGAAAAGGTGTGGAGAAGAGACACATTCCCAATGCAGTCTTTTCTTGATTTTGAACCATGCAGTGTTTTCTTGCTCTGTTTGGACAATAACTTTATGATCTATGTCTAGGTTTCGCATGAGCACAATCAGGCATTCTGGGATTCCCTTTCCTCTCCATGTTAGCCACAGTTTGTTGTGATCTTCACAGTCAGAGGGCTCTGCCTAGTCGATAAAACACAAATAGACGTCCTTCTGGTGCTCACTAAATTCAGTCATGATCCATCTGACATCACCAATGATATATCTCTAGTGCCACAGCCTCTTTTAAACCCAGCTTGTATTTCTGATAGTTCTTTGTTGATATAATGTTTAGACATTTTTAGATAATGTTCAACAAGATTTTGCTTATGTGTAATACTAGTGATAGTGTTCTATAATTTCCACACTCTGTTGGATCATCTGTATTGGGAATAGGCATAAATATGGATCCCTTTCAGTCAGTTTGCCAGGTAGCAAACCTCCAGATTTGTCCTCCAGATTTCTTGGCATGACCTGCTGAGCCTGTCCAGGGCTGCGTTTGTTTGTTGAAATATGTCAGTTGGTATTCCATCAATTCCTGGGACTTTATTTTTTTCCAATTATTTCAGAGAAGTTTGATCTTACTCTTTTTATCATTATGAATCCTTGATCATATGCTGCTTCCTGAAATGGTTCTATGTCAGTCAATTCTTTCTGGTACAGCAACTCCATATATTCTGTCCATCTTTTTTTTGTGCTTCCTGGATCATTCAGTATCTTGTCTATAGCATCTTTAAGTATTGCAACTCAAGGCTTGAATTTGTTCTTCAGTTCCTTCAGTTTGTGAAATGCTGAATGAGTTCTTCCCTTTTGATTTTCTAACTCCAGCTTTTTGCGCATTTAATTACGATACATTGCTTTGTCTACCCAGACTGCCCTTTGGAATCATATGTTCAACATTTTAACTTCTCATTTCTTCCTTTTGTTTTGGCTTCTCAGAGTTCAAAATTCTCAGAGTGCAATATTCAGAATGTCTTCTGACATCCATTTTGGTCTTTCCTTTCTTCTCTGCCTTTGTAATAACATTTTGCTTTCTTCATGGATGATATTCTTGATATTCCATAGCTCACCTTGTGTTTGTTCATTACTATTTAAAGTTTCAAATCTGTTCTTTTGTTGTTGTTGTTGTTCTGTGTTGTCAAGTTGCCTGCTACTCATGATGACATGTGTACAGCAGCTCTGAACTCTGTTCTGAGCCAGTCTCACTAATTATGACACACCAACCCCCACTGGCCCAGTTACTGCTTCAATGCATCTCGTCTGGAGTTTTCCTCTCCTGTTCTGTCCCTCCACCCTTCCAAGCAAGATGTCCTTCTTCAAGGAATGGTCTCTCCTGGCCATGTTCCCAAAGGATGTGAGAGAGAGCTTCAATATCCTACTCTCCAATGAGAGACTTGGTTTCACTCTCTCCAAGACAGACCAATTTGTTTCCTTGGCATTCCCATTCCATAGTACATTCAAGACTCTTCTTCAGCACCACAACTTGAATGCATCAATTCTTCTTTTGTCATCCTTAGTCATTGTTTAGCTCTCTGAAGTATAGCAAGTAATTGTGCAGACCATGGCCTAGATCACGTACACCTTAGTGTCTAGACTGAGTTTGTTAATTTTCAGCACTATGGTTAAGTCCCTGACAACA
>NW_006399992.1:2242672-2244776 GCF_000299155.1 Elephantulus edwardii | reverse complement strand
ACTGCTTCCTGGTCCAAGTATAGTCTTTGCATAAGCACAATCAAGTGTTCTGGTATTCTCATTTTCATCAAGATTAGCCACAGTTTGTTGTGATCCACACAGTTAAATGTGTCTGCATAGTCAAAGAAACACAGATAGACATTCTTCTAGTACTCTTTGCTTTCTGCCAGGATCCGTCTAACATTGGCAATAATGTCTCTAGTGTCACAAACTCTTCTAAACCCAGCTTGTACTCCTGGTCATTTTTTGTCAATGTAATGTCCCATTCATTTCCAGATAATCTTCAGCAGGATTTTGCTAGTGTGTTATATTACTAATGTAGTTGATAATTTCCATACTCTGTTGGATCACTTTTTTAAAAAATGGAAATAAATATGTATCTTTTCCAGTCAGTTGGCCAAGCAGTTATTTTCCAGATTTTTGGCCCAGCTTGGTGAGCACATCCAGGGCAACATCTGTTTGTTGAAAAGTGCAGCCTAAACTTCCTTCTTCATCACCATTGCCTCTTAATCATATGTTGTTTGTTGTTTCTTAAATTTCTTCTGTGTCAGCCACTTCTTTTTGGTACAATGACTCTTCTGTCTTCTTTTAGGGCTTTCTGAAACATTCAATATTTTGCCCATAGCGTCCTTAAGCATTGCAACTGACGGCTTGAGTTTTTTCTTCTGTTCCTTCAGCTTCACAAATGCCGAGCGAGTTTGGCCCTTTTGATTTTCCTACTCCAGCTCCTTAAACATTTCATTATACTACTCTGCCTTGTCTTCCCGAGTTGCTCTTTGAAATATTCTATCCAGCTCTTTAACTTTTTTATTTCTTCCCATTACTTTGGCTTCTCGGCGCTCTAGTGCATATATTCAGAGTCTCTTCCAACATCCATTTTGGTCTTTTCTTCTTCCTTCTTTATCATGGCTTTTTGCATTCTTCATGGACAAATTTGGTTGATTTGATATCTTCTCATAGCTCATCTGGTCTTTGTTCATTAGTGCTTAAGACGGTTTTTAGGTAGGATAGACTCAATTTCCTTTTAGGACTTGATAAATGCCATCTCCTTAGGGATCTATAGTTCCTGTTTCAGATTGTGTGTGTTTCTTGAACCACTCCTTGATATCTATTAGCATAACCTTGTTTGAAATAGGGTCTTTGGAGAGATAATCAGTTAAATCAAGTTGAGGTATTAAACTAAGTAGATTGGGAATAATCTCATCCAATATTAGTGATATCCTTATAAAAGAGAAGAGATACAGAGTCACACACACAGAAGAAAGACAATCATGTGAATATGAAGAGCAATATTCGAGCTACGAGCTAAGGATTGTCAAGTATTATTGGCCATTATCACAAACTAAGTGAGAGGCATGGGACACATTTTCCCTCAGTTCTCTCAGGAAGAATCAATGTAATTGACACTGATTTCAAACACCTAGCTTCTATAACTATGAGACAAATATCTGTAGTTGTAAGCCACTGAGTTTATGGTACTCTGTTATAATGGCTTTAAGAAATTAATACAGTGTCCACTGAGAAATTCACCACTGTTTGAGTTGATGTTCCTCTGCCAGTAATGCATAGAAACCTACTATCTATACTTATATTAGGGAAGTTTCCAACCCACAGGGTTAAAGTGGTTCCTGGATCTGGTTGATTTGTGTAGTGGATCGATCCTCTTTAGCAGTGTCACCCGGCCACCTGGCTACCTAGTGTCTCTCAGTGGAGGAGTAGAGTCTTAGTCCTGGTGGATGATTGCTCCCACTGACTGCTCACTGTTAGTAATTTGTCTGGATCCTTTCCTGTTTCAGACTCACCTGGTGTTAATGAGAAAAGTTGTGGTTTTTCAGGTGGTGGCAACAGAAATAGAAGACATTGTCTTTGACTTTTAGAAGTTTACAATCTGAAAGGGATACTATAGCTAATGCCACATGGATCTTGGTGAAAGCAGAAAGTACCAGAGGCATATCTATCTGTGTTTCATTGACTATGCAAAAGTATTTTTTGTGAACCACAAAAAACTGGCTAACTCTGAGAAGAATGGGAATCCTAGAATATTTGATTGTGCTTATGCAAAACCTTTACTTGGACCAGGAGGCATTTCTTAGAACAGAGCAAG
>NW_006399992.1:2237908-2238929 GCF_000299155.1 Elephantulus edwardii | reverse complement strand
TGGATTGATTCAGTGACTGGGGTAATCGGGATGGGTGTGTCAGAGGCAATGCTATTGGCACAGGATAGAGCAAGGTTTAGGGCTGTTGTACATAGGGTCGCTATGAGTCGCAAGCTACTCGACGGCACATAACAACAACAGCAACAACAACAACAACATAACTCCTATATGCACTGAGAAACCAAATGAATTTTTGTAACTCATTCTGTTGCAGTATGTACATAATTGTCAGGATCTGGAAACCAACTAACTAATAGTATCTTCAGGTCATGCTTATAATACAATGTCAGGAATATTTGATATACTAATACATTTTCATCATCAGACTTAGAAGGACTTAACTAGAAAGTTGAGGGAGAGGGAGTGGAGAGTGAAAATACATATCAAGAACACAGAGTAGTGTGGGAGAAAAAAGTGAGAGATGAGGCAGAATATGACCCACATGAGGCAATGCAATGAAATCAGTTTGACGGAAGTAACAGGTGTACACTGAGAGAGTTACAAAAGATGAAACAGATCAGGTAAGAAGGGACCAGCTCCCAAAGTGCATCCCATGATGCATAGATAAAAGAAGCTACAGAGAGAAAGTGGAATAACTGTAGCTGGAGTTATTTTGAAGCATCAGCATCTTGTTGTTATGTGTCATTGAGTTGCCTGCTACTCATAGCGACCCTGTGTACAACAGCCTTAACCCCTTGCCAGTCTTATTGTCTCTGACATGCCTATCCCCATTACTGCAGTCACCCTATGTGCAGCAGCCCTAATCCTTTGCGAGTCTTTTTGTCTCTGAGACACCTATTCCCATTACTCCAGTGATTGAATCAATAGAGTTCATTGAGGATCTTCCCCTCCTGCACTGCCCCTCAACCCTCCCAAGCATGACGTCCTTCTCCAAGAATTGATCCTGCCTTGCAACATGTCAAAGTATGTCAGACAGAGCTTCAGAATCTTTGCCTCTTCTCCAGCACCACAGCTCAAAGGCGTCAGTTCTCCTATTATCTCTAGTCATTGTTCAGCTCTC
>NW_006399992.1:2227828-2237298 GCF_000299155.1 Elephantulus edwardii | reverse complement strand
CATTGCCCCGAGTACACTCCACTATGCAACCTTAATTCTGAACTCTTGTGATTTCCTGGCTGCTGGTACCAAGAGTGTTGATTGTAGAGCCAAGCAAACTGAAGCTGTCAACAATCTCAATCTCTTCATCATCCATCACGATGCTGCCAATCGGCCCAGTAGTGAGAATCTTTGTTTTCTTGATGTGGAGCTTCAATTCATATTGAAGGTTGCAGTCCTTGACCCTCTGCAGCAAGCTTTTCAGGTCCTCCTGAAGCTGAGTTGTGTCATCTCCATTACACAGATTGTTGATGAGTCTTTCTCCAATCCTTATGCCACACTTCTCCTCATAGAGCCTAGTCTCTTGGATAATCTGTTCCACATATACGTTGAAAAAATATGGAGATAAGACACATCATTGATGTACACCCTCTAGGAAAAAAAATCATTGTCTGTTTTCATTGTCCTGTTCTTTATGGATTATGTCAGAAGATGGGTTACATCCTTAGATCAAGCTTCTTTTAAAAAACTTAGTCTGATTTTACAATTTTTTTTTTCCTGAGAAATTTACTTTGGTGTCTGGCAATCATATGCCATCTACATATTTGGGTACTTTTAGGATACCTTAGATACTTTCTGCTACTCTTTGCTCTGCAGGCCCAGGAAGAAAAAAACTGCACTGTAACTTGCTCTGTGAAATCCTCTCTCTGCATGATTTCCCCTAGGTAGAGGATCAGGGCATGTGGGGTAAACATTGCAGGCCTCCGATATGTCTTTGCCTCCTTCTTTCGAGCCAGGGACAGCCTGAAAATAAATATCTTTTTATGTTAAGTCAAACCCGAAACAACGTGCAAGGTGCCCAATTTATACCTGTGGGGAAAAGAAGCTACTTCAATGAGAGCTAATTGAATAGCTTTGCCCTTGTAGCAGATACTAGTGTTTCCGCCAGTGGAAAGAAGGCCCCTGGAGAACGAGGAATCAGGTGACCTAAATTTTCCTGTGAACCCTTGCATTCTGGAGAAGTGCAGGGTTTCAGGGAAAATTTTCTGTTTTCTGAACTTGCAGGGTGCCTGCATGATCAGCAATCTGTTCTTCATCTACCAGCTGCAGCTGTCCCCTCTGAGGCCTGTTCTCACCGTCCACAGAGAACAGTCACCTGGTGAAGACTACAGTAAGGGGATTCCAAAGTAGGACTCATGATCTTACCCTGAAAGATCCATCGATTTGGGGGCTTCATATATTGTCTTAGGAGGTCCAGAGGACCATTCAATGTAGTAACTATTTAGTTACAATAGAGCTATTAAAATTATTGAGGAAATGCACAAAAAAGGGACTCATTTCTCAAGACTGCAGTAGCAAATTACCAGAAACGTGGTGGCTTAAGATAGTAGAAATTTATTCTTTCACATTTCTTGGAGGCCAGATGTTTGCAATCAAGGTATCCACAGTCCTTCTGGAAGCTCTGGGGGAGAATTCTTCCCTTTGTTCCTTACCCCTTTTGCCTTCTGCTGGTTGCTGGCACACCTTGGCTTCTGATTATATCACTGTGATTCTCTCTCTCTCTCCATTGTCACATTGTGTGTTTCTATTAAAAAATTTCTCTTTTAAGAGCTTCCATCATACTGGATTTTGGATCCGTGTGGATAATCCAGGATGATCTTCTCATTGTAAGAATCTTAACTTGCTAACATCTAAAAAGATCTCTTTTCTGACTAAGGCAACATTTATAGTAACATTCCTGGGATTAGAAAATGGACAGTTGTTTGTTTATTTTTATAAATTGCATTTTAAGTGAAAGTTTACTAAGCTAATTGGTTTTTATCCAACTATTCATAGACATTTTGGTTTAGGACATTAATTACAGAATCTACAATGTAACTGCACTCTTGCTTTCTCCTCTGGAATGGGGAAATTACTTTAATATTGTGGAGATTAGATGATGCTATGTATGTAAAAATTTTAACGTAGTGGTTGGAATATAGTATGTTCCAAAAAAATCTTATCTGTGGATCATGGAATGGTGCTGTAGGAACAGGAAGGGGGATAGATTGTTAATTAAATGCTTGAGGAGTTCTTACTGTTAGGTTCCATCAAATTGATCACAACTCATATAAACCCTATGAATGACAGAAACCTACTATGTTATTCTCATGATCTCCATTCACCACACTGAAAACTGTGATTGAATTTACTGGTCTAATGAGCCTCCTGGATGGCTTTTCTCTGTTTTGCTAAACCTCTATTTTTTTTTCCAGTTTGATGTCCTTTTCCAAGGACTGGCCACTCCTGACAACATACCCAAAGTATATGAGATAAAGTTTCTTAAGTCTTGCCTAAAAGGAGCATCTTATTGTCTAGTCGAGAGATTATTTCAGCTAATGATTATCTCTGGTTTGTACACACCACAACTCAGAGTCAGCCTTCAGAGAATGGTGGTGACTTCATGACTCACTTGATATATAGGAATGTATATCTGTGTTTCATTGACTATGCAAAGGCTGTGTGGATCATAACAAACTGTGGTTGACTCTGAGAAGAATGGGAATACCAGAACACTTGATTGTGCTAATGAGAAACCTATATATGGACCAAGGGGCAGTTGTCAGAACAGAGCACAGGAATACTGTATGGTTCAAAATTGGGAAGGGCATACGCCAGGGATGTGTCCTGTCTCCATACCTTTTTAACCTGTATGCAGAACAGATTATCTGGGAGGCTGGGCTCTATGAGGAGCAATGTGGGGTCAAGATTGGTGGAAGATGTATCAACAATCTGCATTTTACAAATGACACAACCTGCTTGCTGAAACTGAGGAGGATCTCATGCACTTGCTGCCGAGGGTCAAGGACTGCAGCCTCCAATACGGATTGAAGCTCAATGTCAAGAAGACAAAGATTCTCACTACTGGGCCAATTGGCAGCATCAGGATGGATGGTGCAGAGATCGAGATTGTCCAGAGCTTTAGTTTGCTTGGCTCCACAGTCAACACTCTTGGCACCAGTAGCCAAGCAATTAAAAGACATACTGCCATGGCAAAGTCAGGTGTTAGGGACCTCTCCAAAGTACTGAAGAGCAATGGTGTCTCTCTAGAGACTAAGGTGCATCTGATACAGGCCATGGTCTTTGCTTCACTTGTTATGCATCAGAGAGTTGGACAATGACTAAGGAGGTTAGAAGGAGAATTGATGCCTCTGAGCTGTGGTGCTCGAGAAGAGTATTGAGGGTACCATGGACTGCTAGGAAAACAAACAGATTCATCCTGGAAAGGGTCAAACCAGGTGGCTCCTTGGAGGCAAGGATTCTGAGGCTCCATCTAAAATACTTTGGACATGTTGTAAGGAGGGGCTGGTCCTTGGAGAGGGACATCATGCTTGGGAGGGTGGAGGGACAGCGCAGGACGGGAAGGCCCTCTATGGGGTGGATTGATTCATTGGTTGGGGAAATTGGGATGGGTGTATCGGAGACAGTGCAATTGGCACAGTCCAGAGCAGAGTTTAGGACTCTTGTACATAGGGTCGCTAAGATTTGCAAATGACTCGACGGCACATAACAACAACAGCATAGCCTAGTGTTTTAGTTTCCTATTGTTGGTCTTGTGTTCTTAGTTTTTTAGTATCACTGTAATAGAAACACAAGAAATGGATAACTTTAACAAATAGAAATTTACTTTCTTACTGTTTGAGAGACTAAAAATAAATATGAATCCAGGGCCCTGGCTTTCAAGGAGGGTCTTCTGTTGTGCCAGCTTTCAGAGAAGGTCCCTGTACATCGTCAGCTTATTTTTTTCAGAGTTTTGGTAATCTGCATGTTGTTACACCTCTCTCTGTGTTGTTTCTTCTGTGTACTCTTTATATCCTAAAAATGACTGGTATAATACACACCCTCAACTGATATGCTTTCAGTAAAGGTCCATCTAACATTAGCTATAATATCCTTAGTACCACAATGGCCTCTTCTAAACCCAGCCTGCACTTCTGGCAGTTCTCTGCTGATGTGCAACTCGAGGCTTAGATTTCTTCTTCAATTCCTTGTCCTTAAGAAATGCTGAAAAAGTTCAGCCCTTTTGATTTTTTTACTGCAACTCTTTGCATATTTCATTATAATATTTTACTTTGTCTCCAGCTCTGCCCTTTGAAATCTTCTGTCAGCTCCTTAACTGCTTGACGTCTTCCCCTTGCTTTGGCTTCTCTGCACTCTAGTGTAATGTTCAGAGTCTCTTCTGACATCCATTTTGCTCTTTTCTTCCTCCTGTCTTTGTAATGATCCCCTGCATTCTTCCTGGATGATATTCTTGATATCCTCCCACAGTTCATCTAGTCTTAACTCATTAGTGTTCAAGGCCTCAAACCTATCCCCAAGATGGTTTTGAAATTCAAGTGTGATAGATTCAAGGTCAAATTTTTATTCCCATGCATTCCACTTAATTTTCCTTAGCTTCAGCTTGAATTTACATACACATAGTTGGTGGTCTCTTCCACGATCAGCACCTAGCCCAGTTTTCATGAATGGAACTTGGCTGAAGTAGAGAGTACCAGAGAAATGTCTCTCTGTTTTTCATTGACTGTGCAAAGGCATTTGACTGTGTGGATCACAACAAACTATGGCTAACTTTGAGAATAATGGGAATCTCAGAACATGCTTATAGGAAATCTATACTTGGACCAGGAGGGAGTTGTTAGAACAGAGCAAGGAAACACTGCATGGTTCAAAATTGGGAAGGGTGTACACCAGAGATGTGTCCTATCTCCATATCTTTCCAATCTATATACAGAACAGATTATCCAAGAGGCTGGGCTTTATGAGGAGAAATGTGGCATCAGGATTGGAGGAAGATTCATCAACAATCTGCATTATGCAGGTGGCACAACACTGCTTGCTGAAACTGAGGAGGACTTGAAGTGCTTGCTGTAGGAAGTCAAGGACTGCAGCCTTCAATATGGATTGAAGCTCAACATCAAGAAAACAAAGATTCTCACTACTGGGTTGATTGGCAGCACCATGATGGATGGTGAAAAGACTGAGATTGTTAACAGCTTTAGTTTGCTTGGCTCCACAATCAACACTCTTGGTACTGGTACCAGCAGCCAGGAAATTAAAAGATCGATTGTATTGGGAAAGTCTGCTGTCAGAGACTTCTCCAAAGTACTGAAGAACAATAATATCTCAATCTGGAGGCTAAGGCATGCCTGATCCATACTGTAATCTTTGCAATTACTTGCAATGCACCAGAAAGCTGGACAATGACAAGGGATAATAGACGGAGAATTGATGCCTTTGAGCTGTGGTGTTGGAGAAGAGTATTGAATATACCATGGAGGGCTAGGAGAACAAACAGGTTTGTCCTAGAGAAGGTGAGACCAGGCTGTTCCTTGGAGGAAATAATTCTGAAGCTTCATCTGACATACTCTGGACATGTTGCAAGAAGAGACCAGTTCTTGGAGATGGATGGTGTGCTTTGGAGGGTGGAGGAACAACACAGGAGAGGAAGACCCTTGATGAGATGGATTGGTTCAGTGACTGGCATAGTGGGCGTAGGTGTGTCAGAGATAATCAGATTGGCACAGGTAAGAGCAAGGTTTAGGGCTATTGTACACAGGGTCACTATGAGTTGCAGGTGACCCAAGAGCACATAACAAGAACAAAAATAACAACAAGAGAAGAGCGATAGCAACAATACGCTGATTTAATGACATTATCATAACGGAGTGACTTTTATTACCCAATGGAATTCTATTTACAGGTATAAGATTTATAGCATATATTTTAAGGGGAACACAACTTAATCTATAACATCTAGCGAAATTGTGAATACAATAACTAGTAATTTAAATCTACAAGCTGCTCTGCAGTATAAGAAGAGGTAATCTCCCACGCAATTTACTGAATCTGAAAACCTGCTGTAGGGTCAGTCATGAGTCAGTTCCAACTGGACAGCACAAAACAACAAGAACTAAAGTAATAATTAAGAGAAAATAAAGAAGGGGAGCTCTGGTGGCCTAGTGGCAAGAAGCTGCAACTACAATCCCAGAGGTGCACGGTTCAAATCCACCAGATGCTCTGCCGGGGAAGGAGGGGCAATCTCCTCCTGTACCAGTCAGATCTGATTTGACGGTACACGCACACAAAAATAATAAAAAATAAAATTTAAAAAAAAGAGAAAATAAAGAATAATAAAAAATAAAATTTAAAAAAAAGAGAAAATAAAGAGCCAACAATAGCTAAGAACAAAGTACAATTAAAATCAAACAAACTTGCTTTAGAGGAAATGCAACCAGAGTCCTCCTTAGAGGCAAGGATGTTGAAATCTGGTCTCACATACTTTGGACAGGTGTCAGAAGGGACAGTTGTTGTTATTTGCCTGAACCCTTAGCAACCATATGTACAAAAGTTCTGAACTCCTCCCTGTCTGGGCCAGTCTCACTAATTCTGACACACCAACCCTCATTGCCCCAATTTCTGTATCAATTCATCTCATCCAGAGTCTTCCTCTCCTGTGCAGCCCCTCCACCCTTTCAAGGTTGATGTCCTTCTCCAAGGACTGGTCTTTCCTGGCCATATTCCCAAAGGATGTTAGAGAGCTTCAATATCCTAGTCTCCAAGGACAAAATTGGTTTCATCCTCCAAGACAGACCTATTTGTTTTCTTGGCAGTCCATGGTATGTTCAAGGCTCTTGTCCAGCACTACTACTCGAATGCATCGATTCTTCTGTCATGCTTAGTCATTGTCCAGCTCTCAATTACTAAAAAGTAATTGTAAAGACCATGGCCTGGATTAGGCAAACCTTAGTTTATTGCTTTCAGCACTCTGGAGAGATCCCTGAGAGCAGATTTTCCCAATGCAATTTGTCTTTTGATTTTCTTGATGGCTGGTGCTACTAAGAGTGCTGATTGTGTAGCCTACCAAGTTCTAATCATTAACTACCTCAATCTTTTCTCCATCTATCCTGGCACTGCCAACTGGCCCAGTGGTGTGAATCTTTGTCTTCTTGATGTTGAACTTCAATTCATATTGAAGACGATAGTCCTTGACCTTCTGCAGCAAGAGCTTCAGGCCTTCTTCAGTTTCCACAATCAAGGTTGTGTCATCTGCATAATGTAGGTTGTTTATGAGTCTTCCTCCAATCCTGATGTCACATTCCTCCGCATAAAGCCCTCCTTCCCAAATGATCTGTTCTGCATATAGATTGAAAAGGTATGGAGACAGGATGCATCCCTGATGCACTCCCTTTCTGATTTTGAATCCTGCAGTGTTTCCTGCTCTGTTCTGAGGACTGTTTCCTGATCAAACCATTGGTTTCACAAGAGCACAATCAAGCATTCTAGGATTCCTATTTTCCTTAAGTTTAGCCACAATTTGTTGTGATCCAATCAAATGCCTTTGCATAGTCAATGAAACACAGGTAGATATTTGCATTGACAAGTTGGATAAACTTCAACAATGTACATGAGCTAGGTAGAGACTGTGAGGATGGCACAGGACAGGACAAGATTTACATCTGTTTCTCACAGTGTCACTATGAGTCATAGTTGAATTAACTATCCCCAACAACAATAACAAACAACTAATATTGACCATGTGGTCAGGAGAGACCCATCCTCGGACATCATGCTGGGAAGAATAGAGGGACAGCACAGGAGAGGAAGACCCTGCATAAAATGGACTGATATAATAACTGGGGCAATGGGGGTTGGTGTATCAGAATCTGTAATACTAACTCAGGACAGAGCAGGCTTCAGAGCTATTGGACATAGGGTTGCTGTAAGTAAACAACCTGAAAGCACATAACAAAAACAACAACAACAAAACCCCAATAATGGTAGTAACAACAGTAGCAATAACAAAATAAACATTATCAGATCTTTTTGGCTCCAGATCCTGTCTCCTTTACCATTTTTGTTTCATGAGATGTCTGATGGTCAACCTTTGAGGAGACAAGAAGATCAGTATCATTATTCCTTGGCCTGAAATACTGATGAGTTCAGTAGCATCAAGTTCATACCTCTTTGTGGTAGTGAGCAAGGCTGTGTGATGTGTTCAGATGGGCAGGGATTATCCTTTATGAGTCAACCACCAGCTAACCGGACAGCTGAATATCCCAGTATGTGTCATCTTGCTGGCATTGAAAACCTTCCATTGTAATGCAAATCGAATCCCGAAGGCAATGTGCCTCAATCCAAAGGACTTTCCTTTAAAAATTCAGACACTAGGGAATTATAGAAAATTAAAACAAATTTTAAAGATATAAAATTTAATTTTGGCATAATATTTTTAAACTTTGATGATAGTGCATACTTGTATAGAATCGTGGGGATGTCAGAGGAAGGACTTTACTACCTAATTAAAATAGTGCCATCTAGTGGTTAATATTTCAAATTGTAGGCAGATGCCCAGAGAGTTGTCACAAACCCTCAGGGAGCTTAGTTTAAAGATTAAGCAGCAGTTTTAATGTGCTTGTCCTTTTGTTCATCTATTCTTTGTGTTCTTTATTTATTACACATTAGGAATCTTAATGGGTACTTCACATGAATTGATGAAGAAGACACAAACCCTGACCTCATGTTGTATAATCTGGGAGTAGACACTGTTTGTAAATCAGTGATTACAAATATGGTGACAAGACTGAGAAAGGAAGACAATGAGGGCCAAGAGAACTCAGCATCAGAGTGAGAGAGGTCCAGAGACACTACTGGAAAGCCTTATTTGTGTATTAAAGATACAGCCCGTGGGAAGTATGGAGGAAAGGAAGAGACACTATGTTCAAATAACATCAACTTGTTCAGTGTTAGATTCTTTTACCAGCCTAACTTTTTTTTTTTTTTTTAATTCTCTTGGTCTTTGATTCTACTTCTAAATCAAGAATCTGAATGAACTTGCAAGATAGCTTTTTCAGAAGCTTGGACCTTATTGGAACCTATTAAAATTTTTACCTACTATGTGTGAAGCCATTGGATTCTGAAAGGTAGGTTCTTGTTTTGGTTTAGGGTTGGGTGTGGACAGTTCATTTGTTTTTATTTCATTCACAACCATGTGTGAGCTGATTGGATTTGCTAGATTTGGATAACAATGAGCTGTGTGTTGGTAGCCTCTTGTTTAGAG
This sequence comes from Elephantulus edwardii, assembly GCF_000299155.1. NCBI lineage: Eukaryota > Metazoa > Chordata > Mammalia > Macroscelidea > Macroscelididae > Elephantulus > Elephantulus edwardii. Next base: position 2,228,222 of record NW_006399992.1, on the reverse strand, counting down.
CCAATCAGTGCCTGGTGGAGGGCCTGGGCATTTAAAAATTGGTTGGCCCTCGGGCCTGGTGTTAATTATGTTCAGAATGAACATTCTTCTAAGTGGTACAGCACTGGTCGGTCAATTTGCTGTACTTAGGTAAGTTGGGGTTGCTGAACCATTGGTGTGTCAAATGCCGATTGGTTACATATGATGAACAGTGTTTGGTGGAGCTCCCAGAAGATAGGCTTTGAAGGAAGACTGGCATCCACTTCTTAAATAACATGACTCTGGAAATTCTATGACATTACAGAAACAACAATAATTATAGATCAGGGTTCAGGTCTTTATTTATAGGGTTGACGGGAAGCTGCGCACTGGGGAAGGTCACCTCGGATAACAGCAAAGAGGCATCTTTCAGGTA
>NW_006399992.1:2211808-2224638 GCF_000299155.1 Elephantulus edwardii | reverse complement strand
AACAACAACAACAACAACAGTGAGAAAACCACATGTACTCTTTATGGGAGCTCAGATGGCCCAGTGGCAAGAAGCTGCACTGCAATCCCAAAGGCATTAGTTTTGAGGCCACCAACTGCTCTGTGGAAAAAACATGGGCAATCTCCTCCCATATGACTAACTCTCTCCAAAAACCCACTGGAGGGTCAGCTATGCGTCGGTTCCAATGCTATAATGCATGGCAACAGCATCTACTCTTTAAGGAGCTCTGCTGGCCTAGTGGCAAGAAGCTGTGTTGCAATCCCAAGGGCATGACGTTCGAGTCTACCAGCTGCTTCCTGGGAGAAGGATGGACAATATTCTTCCATGTGATTAACTGCCTCTGAAAGCCCCCTGGAGAGTCATCTATGGATCAATTCTGACTCAATGGAACAGGACAACAACAGCAGCAGGAGTAGCAGTAATAATATACTCTTTAGGGAATTGTGTTGCTGTATTTGTCGGGAACTCAATGGTCTCACCTCTCTGGTGGTTCAAATCCAATAGTTTTGTGGGAAGAAGGTGGACAATCTTCTCCCATATGATTTACAGCCTCAGAAACCCAAAACAAGGTCAGCTATGAGTTGGTTCCAATTTTATTGTAATGAGGGAGAGGTATACTCTTTGCATACTTTTACTTTTCCCCCCCCTTTTGCCCAGAAATGTTTTTTGTAACATATTCTTTTCTTTAAGTAACTCTGTCTGTACAATATAACCTACCTTCTTTTTTGGAGAAGCACATTCATGTGTGATCCAGTTGACGCATCTAATATCTTTAGCTCTAAGAGTTATTTTCTCTTTAAAAAAACAGGCCAATAATATTGACCTGTTGTTGTTGTTGATTGGTGTTGAGTTGCACCTGATTCAGAGTGACCCTATGAACAAAAGGCCTGAGGCCTTTCTGTAACTATCGTCATTTTTCAAAGTTAGTAGAGTTTCCAGAGGCATGTTGTTTAGAAAGTGGATACCACTCGTGCTTCCAAAATATTGACCTACCTACCTTAATTAGTGTAGATAAAGAGCTTTAATTATGATTTAGTGTTTCATGTCATCTAAACACAAGCAAAAGACTTATTATATCTTTTCTTCACTTGTTTTAATTTCACTGTGTGAAATTTTCCCCTCATACTGTTTTTGGGTAGAGTTTAACACTTAAAAAAATTTTCCACTTCATTTACTTTTTAACACCGTACTTTTTGAATAAATCTTTTCACTTTCCTTCTAATTGGTTTTTGTTAGTTCTCTTTCTTCCTTTTCCTTTGTTTTTTTTTTCCTAAAAACATTGCTTTTTTTCATCTCTTTCTTTCTCTTGCTCTAACTCTCTTTTCCTGCCATATCTTACCTTTCTTGATTTTTCTTTCCTTTATTTGCCCATCCAAACTCTTCTCGATCTGTTACTTTTATAATTTCTCTCTCTCCTCCAGATGTCTCTCTGTGCCATGGCAATTTTTTAGGTTCTGCCTCTCAGAGTCATTCCTGATTAAAAGTTCCATGTTTAGTATGTTCTAGTAACCACCATGGGAATATCACTGTACTGAAGTACTTCCATTAAGAAGGAGCAATAAAGTCATGAATTCATTTATCAGACAGATAGTAAGTGCCTGGTAGGTAGCAAGCATTGTGTTAAGGGTTAGATGGAGACAAATGCAAAGGAGAGTGAGGTGGGCCCTGGATTCCAGGAAATCATAATCTAGCCATGGACAATTAATTAAGATACACTTGTGACAGAATATGCCATGGAGATAAATAGAAACTATTAAGAGAATGCAGAGGTCTGAAACAACCAACTATTCTGAAAGAAGGAAGAAAGAATAGTATATGAAGCATTTTGATTGGGATGTGGAAAATATTTTGAAGATCATTATTGGACATGGTCAGGTCAATGAAGGCCATTAAAAAATGAAATGCATCACAAAAGTATAGAGAGAGGCTTGTATAATATGATGAGTTCAGGAAAATAGAGATTGAGAAAGCAGGATATCTAATCACAAGGGGTGAAGCCAGAAAGATAGGAGATAGGTTCATGAAAAGTCTTAACCTTTGTGTGATGGGGCTAAGTTTTCATCCTATAGTTAACTGACCAGCTTAAGTATCTGGCTTATATAAAGGCTAAAAAGCAAGTTGCCAACAAGAAGATTTTAATTCATGGCAACCCTATGAATGCCACAGTACAATTGTGCTCTACAGGATTTTCAATGACTAATTTTTCAGAAGTAGGTCACCAAGCCTTTATTTCAAGGCATTGCTAGCTGAAGTTGAATAGAAACCTCTTTTGTTAGCAGCTAAACATGTTAACCATTTGAACCACTAAATGCAGGTTAAGTGAGACATAAAAAATGAATACATCCAAGACCCACATTTGGTATAAAATAATTAATTATTTGGTGATTAATTGGATGTGGAGATGAAGGAATATTTAGAACAGTCATGCTTCCATGACATACTTATTTCTTAGGGTTTTACATTCTTGTAAGAGTTAACATCCTTTTCTATCATCTTAGAGATACTATCATTTTTTCAGTGAGAGATCTTTAAAATTCTAAAATAAGAAATGTCTCCCTAAAAACTCTAAGACAGATGTTTATTTTTTTTTAAGATTCCAGATTTCTTTTTGGGAGATCATATAAAACACATGAAATTTTGTTGTTGTTTTTAGGTACCATCAAGTTGACTACAACTCATAGTGATCCTACGAACAACAGATTGGACACTTACACTATCCTGTACTATCCTCATGATCTCTGAATTTATCATTCCCATTCATGTGCAAGTTAAAATTGAAGCTGAAGGAAATAAAAAAAACAAATCCCCAACAAGCAAAATAAAACCTTAAGTCTCACCTGAATTTCAAAACTATCTCAAGAATAAATTTGAGGTATAGAACACTAATGATTGAAGGCCAGGTGAGCTGTAGGATATCATCCAAGAATAAAGCAAAAGATCATTACAAAAACAGGGAATAAATAAAATACCAAAATAAATGTCATAAGAGACCCTGAAAATTGCACTGGAACGTTGAGAAGATGAAACAAAGAGAAGAAATGTTGACATAAAAGAGGTGAACATAAGATTTCCAAGAGTTGCTCAAGAAGACATTCCAAAGTATTCTAAGTAAATGCACAAAGAGCTGGGTATCAAAATAAAAATGGAAAAGCTAACTTAGCATTTCCCAAGCTAAAAGAATGGAAAAACAAATTCAAGGCTTGAGTTGCAATACTGAAGGATGCTATGGGTAAAATCCTGACTGATCCAGGAAGCATCAAAAGAAGATGAAAGCAATACACAGAGTCACTGTACCAAAAAGAATTGCCCAACATGGAACCATTTCAGGAATTACCATATGATCAAGAACTAAAGTTAATGAAAGAAGAAGTTGAAGCTGCACTAAAGGCATTGGCAAAAAACAATGTCCCAAGAATAGATGGGAAGTCATTTGATGTGTTTCAACAAATAAATGTGGCCCTAGACATGCTCACCAGTCTTTGCCAAGAAACTTGGAAGACAGCCACCTGGCCAACTGACTGAAAGAGATTCATATTTGTTCCAATTATACAAAAAAAGGTGATCCAGCAAAATGTGGAAATTATCATATCCTATGAAACAAAAGTCTTGCTAAAGACTATCCCAAAATGGCTAGAATATTACATTGACATATGGAAAGTTGCTAGAAATTCAAACTAGATTTAGAAGAGGCCATGGCACCAAGGTATCACAGCTGGTGTCAGAAGGATTGTGGCTGAAAGCAAAGTATACCAGAAAGATGTCTATTTGTGTTTTATTGACTGTGCATAGGCATTTGACTGTGTGGATCATAACAAACTATGGCTAACATTGAGAAGAATGGAAATCCCAGAACATGTAATTGTACTCATGTGAAGCCTATACTTAGATAAGAAATGATTGTCTTAACAGAGCAAGAGAACACTGCATGATTTAAAACCATGAAAGATGTGCTCCTGGGCTGTAACCTTTTACTATACCTATTTAATCTGTATTCTAAGCAAATTATTCAAGAGGCTGGACTTTATGAATAGGAATGTGATAGCTGGATCAAAGAGGGACTCATCAATAACCCGCATTATGCAGATATACAACCTTGTTTGCTGAAAGCAAAAAAAGACTTGAAATGCTTGCTGCAGAAGTTCAAAGACTGCAATCTCCAGTACAGATTACATATAAACATCAAGAAAACAAAAATCCTCACCACTGGCCAATAGACAACATCATGATAGAAGAAGAAAAGATTGAAATTGTCAATTTCATCTTGCTTGGATCCACAATCAATACCCTTGGTATCAACAGTGAAGACATCAAAACACATGTTTCATTGGGGAAGTGTGCTCTAAAGGACTTCTCCAAGGTGCTAATGAACAATGATGTCAGTTTAAAGACTAAGGTACAGCTGATCTGATTCAAGCCATGATCTTTTCAATTACTTGATGTACATCTGAAAATTGGGCAATGAATAAGAATAATTGATATCTTTGAATTGTGATGTTGGAGAAGAGTGCTGACTATCCTATGAACTCCCAATAGGACAAACAAATATGTCTTGGATAGAGTTTTACCGGGGTACTCCTTAGAAGCAAGGATGATGAAACTTCATCTCACTAACTTTGGGCATATTGCCAGGAAGAGTCAATCCCTGGGAAGGGCCATCAGGCTAGGAAAGATAGAGGGTCAGTGAACGAGATGAAGCCCCTCAACAAGCTGGATGGACACGGAGACTATAACAATGAGTTTAAGCATATCAGAGATGATGAGGATGGCACCGGATTGGACAAGGTTCAAATCTATTGTTCATAGAATCCCTGGGAGATGTAGTTGTTGGCTTAACAATACTTAAAAATAACAATGAGATTTTTCTAATCACCCTTTTTTAAAAAACACATTGAATGAAATTTTATTTTTAAGGTTAAATTTACATACTATTTTAAATATTAAAATCCAAGCCTTAGAGCTAATTACAAAACTGCTTATAGCAGTAATTAAGTTAGTGATTACATTTTGTAGTTGTTTTTTTTTTTAAATGCCAAACTGCTTTCCATAGTCAAACCATTTTACATTCCTCTTAGCAGTGTTGAGAGTTCCAGTATCATAGGCTCACTGTGAGTCTTAGTGGACTCAATGTCACCTAAGAACAACAACAACAACTGCATTTCTCCATTATCTTTGGTGGATAGGCTGCCACTTCATCAGATGTATACTGTTCTGGAGCTAATAGTGTTATAGTCCAGAGTCTCCATCTTTATTAGGTGCAGCAGAGTTACTGCATTCTTGTCTCACTGTTCTCATTACCATCATGTTTGGAGCAGACTCATACTTTACCCTCCAGTGGATTTTCAAAGGCTGTAACTCACACAGGAGAAGACTGCCCATCTTTTGCCTGCAGAGCTGCTAGTGTGTTTGAAGCACCAGAGAGGGGCCATCTTGGTTTATCAGCCCAGCTCCCTATGGAATATACCATCGGAATATCCACACACCTTCATAATTCCTCTCATTGAGGCTTATTTCCCTGTCCTTTGATTCTGAGATTGGCTCTGCCATTTCCTTTGACTAACTGTAATAAAGTGGTGCTTTAGGCAAGAAAACTTAAACTCTTGGACCTTTTGAACATGACAGCCCTCCTGGCAAACCCTTCTGTTCTCTTGCCATTCAGACCATCTTGGGATTACTCAATTTTCCAAGTCCTTTGTGTAATAAACTTTATTTGTTTCCCTCTCACATGCTTTTGATGTGTGAGGTGTCATTATTCTTGATATTTGACCCATCACTTGGACAGAATGAAAGTTAGTTACTTCCTGTGTTTGTGGGGCAAACACAAAAGAAATAATACCCTATGTGATACTTGAGAATGGTTGGGGGGGGAAGCTTGTGTGTTTCTACTTTATCTGTTAGTTTTCCATTAGAACATGTGGACACGCCTGGACTAGCCCACCTGAGGGTGAAGTACACAGAGCAGAGCCCGGTTAACAGATCAGTCAGCAGAGAGCTGGCCCCAACATGTGTGATAGCTCAGCTAAGATCAACACACTTCCAGCCCATCCACATAGTTAACTGCAGGAGGTCAGGCAAGGTCAGCCAGGCCTCCAAATTTGTGAACTAAATACAAGTGTATACACGTATTTGTTAACTATGTACATGTATACACTAAGGTTTCATGGCTGCTTGTTATGCATCACTATTGTGGGAATAGATAACTGACAAGTCAAGTGTCGTGGTGTGGAAAGTGACCCTGGAGAAAGAATAAAAAGTATTCAAACTGTATTAATTCTTTCTGAAACCATAAAGACTAAAAAGGAAAGAGAGGATTATAGTGCAGCTAATGTTTAGCCTTTCCCCCCTTTATTTTTAAGAGTTTATTTTGTTTAATTTTTGTGTGTGCGTGTGCTGGGGCTCTTAATAAGTAATTCAACAACAAAAAGAAGCCTTAAGTAAGATTAGCAATTTGCACCTTTTTAAAAATTAACAGCGCTCTGTTGTTTTGATATTGAGCTCCATTATCAATTTGCATCTTTAAAGAGGTGTAACCTTTCTCAGATATTTTGCTCCGTGTTCTTATATTTAACTAGCAAGACTTGATTTTTACATTGCTTATGCTGCATTTGCTTTTGCACAATTAAAGCAAGGGGAGAAAAAAAAATCCACAGCTGAAGATGTGATGTAAATTTCTGTAACTGAGCCTATTCAGAGCTGAGGGGTGATTCTACCAAAAGTTGCCCAGCATCTTAATCAAGGGAATGGCCTAAAGTTTAACAAAAATATGTGTTTATTTGAATGATTGCCACCCATGACTTCTTTTTTAAATGGCTCCAGGGAACAGTCCAATCTCTCCTCCGCCTACACTAAGCCCTAGTCTAAGCCATAATCTCTACCCACTATGTGACAGGAGCAAAATGGATTATTATCTCCCATCATCCACTTTGCCTTGTCCTTTTGGTCCACAGTTGTTCATTCTCCATACAGTCTACCAAGCAAGATATATTCTGAGATGCCTCCCATACACATAGGTTCTTCCACTCAGCATTGGGCTTTTCTTTCCGCACATATCTTTCAAAAGCAAGTTCATCTGGAAAGTGAAGTCTCTTTTTGTTAGGTAAAAATACACTTAATATCTTTTTGTTTTTAAATTAGAAAAAAATGCTACCTATGCTTCTTAGTAGAAGGAAATTGCTCTAAGAATGAGATTCTTAGCTGCTCTTATCAGTTGCAGTGGAGTAGACTTTGACCTTGTGTTTACAGAACCAGTTGTATAATTCTTACCATCACTGCTATGCGTTTTGCGCCTTTTGATGCTGCAATTGTGTCAATCTGTCTTGCACAGTGTTTCATTTTTGTTGAGCAACCATAATGTCCTTTTCTAATGTACTGGTCTCTCTTGACGATATATCCAAAGTAAACAAGACTAAGTCTCTCCATTTTCACTTCTGGGGAGAATTCTAGTTGTAATTCCCGCATTTGTTCTTAGTAACAACCTACCTTTTTCCCCAAGTCCTTACCTCATGAAGTCATTTCTCCCCAATTCCCAGATATCAAACCTGGTTCCAACGCATTTGTTTTTATTTTTTTCAAAAATTAGGCCATTTGTTAGGCAGTTCATACAGAAGTCTAACCTATATATGTATTCCCCCACATTTTCTGGTCTGAAACAAAACTAGAATATAATCCCCTCACTCCCAACTTTATTGCTGGAAAAAGATCCTTGTTGGGATCTGAAGAGAGTATAGGCACTCTTTTTCATTTTTTAGAGTTGCATGGAAAAATCCAAAAGTTTTGGTTTTGCTACTTTTGACTGAAGGTGATTTCAAATTGAATGAATTGTTCTTTCTAATAATTGAAAAAAAATTATCTCACTCCTTGCATAAAAGAAATATCTGAAACATTCAGGCAGATTGAGTGTTTGTTCCTCCCATGTAATTGAAATCACTCGTTAAATCTTGCTTTTTACTCAAGTCAAAGCTGCATATGTTGTCCCCTGTGGCAATGTTCTTTAGCTATTTATGTGATGTTTTTGTTGGTGAACTTAATCCTGGGAATCACTAAGGGACAATTTTTAATTTCTAACTTGAGCTATCATTAAAGTATAGTTTAATGATGTCTCAATTCTTAGGGCATGCATTTCTAGAACGCAAATTATATATTAAAATGAATATAAAATCATTTAGAATATGAAGCTAATTCAGCTAAATGATAAATGGATATGATAAAATAATAAGGTGAATATTATCTAGAGACTAAGGTGTGTCTGATCCAGACCATGATCTTCACAACTACTTGCTGTGCATCAGAGAGCTGGACAATAACTAAGGATGACAGAAGAAGAATCTATGCCTTCGAGTTGGAGTGCTGGAGAAGAGTTTTTAACATACTATGGACTGCAAAGAAAACAAATATGTCTGTCTTGGAGAGAGTGAAACCAAACCTTTCCTTGGAGGCTAGGATTTTGAAGCTCCATCTCACATACTTTGGGTATGTGGCCAGGAGGAACTGATCTGTACAGAAGGACATCATGCTTGGAAGGGTGGAGGGACAGCACAGCAGAGGAAGACCCTAGATGAGATGGATTGATGCAGTAACTGGGCAATGGGGGTAGGTGTGTTAGAGTCAGTGAGACTGGCTCAGGACAGCGCAGGCTTCAGAGCTGTTGTACATAGAGTTGTATGAGTCGCAGACAACTTGATGGCACATAAAAATATTGGAATATAGAAATAATTTTTTTTATTCTTCCAGAGACAGTATAGAGGTCTTTCTCAAACAAATAGAAAAACACAGCAGTGAATATTTATGATCCCAAATATATATATACAACTCATTGATGCCAAATGGTAACCCACACATAGCCAAACTTTGATTATGCTTCTGAGGCTGTATATTGTACAGTAGGAGACTGTCTATCTTTCTCTGGAGAAACTGCTAGTAGAGTTGAACTATCAAAGAGGCACAGCTGTAGAGTCAGCAGTGCAATTCCCTAAGGTCAGGGCCACCAGAGTATGAACTGGACTGCATTTGAAAGTACTGCTGTTGTTGTTGTGTACTGTGGAGTTGGAAACAACTCATAGTTGACCCTGTAGCAGGTTTTCAAAGGCAGCAAATTTCATGCAATGAGATTGCCTGTTTTCCTCTGGAAGAGTAGCTAGTGAACTTTAACTACATGCCTTTGAGTTGGCAGCATAACATCTTATCTTTCACTAAGTCACCAGAGCTCCCTGTATGAAAACATGTTCTTGTTGTTGCTATTGTGTACTGTAGAGTTAGAACTAATCCATAGCTGACCCTCTGGAGGGTTTTCAGAGTCAATTAATCACATGGGAGGAGATTTCCCGTCCTTCCTCTGCAGAGCATCTGGTGGACTCGAAACACATGCTTTCGGGATTGCAGTGCAGCTTCCTGCCACTAGGCCACCAAGGCTCCCTATTTAAAAATAAAGGAGAGAGAGAGAAAAAAAAAGATTAATGAATAGATAAGATGAGGCACAGTAATGGTTAGTATGCCACGCCTTCAAGCAGACCTCCACCTTTTGCTTTAAAATTGCCTCAGTATGTGGGCAAGGGACTACAGGCTGGGGCCCTGGCGCCTGCACTCTAAGAGTTTGTCTGCTAGCTAGCATCTTGATGGCAGTCACGTCACATAAGGGAAGTTTCTGGGGTCATGTTTGATGTGGGCCTGCAGCCCTCAGGCCAAATTTATTAATTTTCAAATGGATATTCCTTAAATGATACAGCAATCTTTTGTCTATTTGCTGAACTGAACACCTTTGTGTTGCTGTGATGCTGCTCACTGTTCCATAGTCTTGTCAAATACCATAATGGTTACTGATTGTATACAATGTTTGGATGAACTTCCAGATTGATTTATGCTGGGAAGCAGGAGTGGCATCCACTTCCTAAACTAGATGCCTCTGGAAACTGTACAAACTCTAAACTCTATAAATGTACAGAAATGATGCTAGTTCTAGAACAGAGTTCAGGTCTTTTGTGTAAAGCTTACTCTCAGTCATATTCTACTTGGTGGCACTTAACTGCTGCTAAATGAGACTAGTGCTGCTATATCTGGAGGAACACTCTTCCATTTTGTACCTCACACCTTGTTAATGTCCTACACAAAGTCACCTGGGTTTGCTGTGATGCTGAACCTTGTGCCATTGGGGTATCAAATACCAGAATGATTTCCCAATGTGGACAGTGTTTGGTGGAGTTCCCAGTTGTAACACAGATTTGAAAGCAGGAGTGGCATCCATTTCCTAAACCACATGCCTCGGAAACTCTATGAACTTGGAGAAATCACGATAGTTATGGAAAGGCATTAGGTCTTTTGTTCATACAATATGAGTTGAGCTCAACAAGAACTACAACAACAATGGTTAATGGGACTTCCAAATATTGTAGCCTAAAGATATCATGCTTGGGATGGTGGAGGTACAGTGTAAGAGAGGAAGACCCTCAATGAGATGGATTGATTCAGTGACTGGGGTAATGGGAGGAGGTATGTCAGAGACAGTAAGGTTGGTTCAGGATAGAGTAGCATTCAGAGCTGTTGTACATAGGGTGGCTATGAGCCCCAAGTGACATACAACAATAACAACAACGAAATACTGACAAAATTTAGCCTCCATCTTACAAATGAGCAATGTTATTATTAGGTGCCGATCAAGTCCATCATGACTCATAAGGACACTATGAGGAATCTGTACAACATTTCAGAAACTCGGAGAGAAAGTAAAAGCCCTAGGGACAGTCAACTTCCTTAGAATCTGTTTTGGAAGGAAAATTAGGTGCCAGCAGGATTTTTATATTATAATATGGCTCCACAGCCATAAGACATAGTGAGAAGAGTGCAAAGCTCAGTTACATTGTTGACCAAGGACACTGAAGGGTTCTCAATAATCACCCTGATATAAGCATTGTGCTTTACAAATAGTAAGGAACTTCATTCTGGACACCAGCTATCTAAAATTTCTTCCAAGTTTGAAAAACATTTATTTGACCTTAAAGTCAGAGACAACCAACTGTCATAGTAGCAACATTTAAGAAATCACAAGACATGTTACATTGGGCAAATCTCCTGTCAAGGACCTTGTTAAAGTTCTAAGAAGCAAGGTTGACACCTTAAAGACTAAGATGTATTTGATACAAGCTATAGTATTTTAAACTCCTTGTGTACATGGGAAAGTTGGATAACAAGTAAGGGAAAACAATGAAGAATTCATGCTTCCCTCCCACCCCCAATGCCTTATCTTGTTGGCAAAGATATTGAATATAATAGTGACTGTCAAAAGAACAAATATGTCTTGGAAGAAGGCAACCAGGGTGCTTCTTAGAAATAAAGATGGTGAAACTTCATCTCTCACATACTTCGGGCATGTTATCAGGAAGTGGTAATCCTTGGGGGAAACATCATGCTAAGAGGACAAGCCTCAATGAGATGGACAGACACTGTGACTGCAATAATAGGCTTGAGCATAACAGATCATGAGGATAGCACTGGATAGTGCAAAGATTTGCTCTGTTGCTCATGTAGTTGTTATTGTTGTTTTTGTTTACTGTCGGGTGGGAACCAACCCACAGCTGACCCTCCAGTGGGTTTTCAGAGAAAGTTAATTGCACAAGAGGAGTTTGCCTATCCTCGAACCGCATGCATTAGGGATCGCAGTGCAGCTTCTTGCCACTAGGCCACCTGTTGCTCATAGAGTCTAAATAAGTCATAGTCAACTCCTGGTACTTAACAAGAAAAAAGTCAGTATCATAATGCATAGATACTTTATTTGGCTTAGAAGTAGTCATGTATATCCTCTAAGTGTAGGACACTCTTTGATTATGGATAGTTTTGAATAAAATTTGAATAGTTAGGTTCATTGAGGGTTGCCATTTTATAAGAAAAATTATGTCCAATCTGAAAAAGAAGTGGTTTGCTTTTAGTGCCCAAGGGGAGAGGTTTTCACCAAGAGAATCCTGGAAAACACAGAAGAGGGTTCTTGATTTCTCATATTGGTAGGATTCATATGTTTTCTAAATTTAGGAAATGAACCCAACATTTCCCTTTTTAGATTTGGCTAAATGCTTGTGTCAGTTACATGCCTTTGCAACATGGTCTCATAAGTCCTGGACTCATAGAGTGTCTAATAAAATAAATGAGACATATGAAACAGTTTGCAATCTTTACATTTAGGGACACCATAAAAAGTGAAAGTTAATAGCAATGTCTTGTTTTCTGGTTTTCTTGGGCTAACACTTAAGTGTGGAAGCATAGTACAGCTGAATACACAAGAAGATATAAGGGTTAAGGTATTTGGCCTAACTTTTAGTGTTAGCTTATATTCATTGTCATATTTCCACTGTCCAATAAAAATATTCAGTAGATACTTTAATGCTGTTTTTTTATGGGAGGAGAAAAAAGTTGGAGATTTATGCTGCCCTTATAGAAAAATCCTCACTTTCCTCTCTCCACAGCAGGAAGTGTCAGTGGCAAAATGAGATGATCATCCCTAGGAGGCTCCCCAATTTAATCAATGCTAGTAGATTAGTCAATTTTCTCAATTTCTTCCTCTTTGGCACTGGATGTAAGAGCATATACTTGAATAATAGTCATGTTAATGGGTCTTCTTTGTATGTGTAAGGATATTATCCTATCCCTCACAACATTGTATTTCAGGATAAAACTTGAAAAATTGGCTTTTTGTCTATGAATGCAACAGTATTCTTCTTCTGCTTTTCATTCCCTCCATAGTATATCATATGATTATCTCATTCAAAGTGGCCATAGCTGGTCCATTGCATCTCACGCCTAGTATGTTGATATTCAGGCATTCCATTTAA
>NW_006399992.1:2190115-2211173 GCF_000299155.1 Elephantulus edwardii | reverse complement strand
TGTACTTTATTGACTATGCAAAGTCATTTGACTGTGTGGATCATGACAAGTTGTGGCTGACATTGAGATGAGTGGGAATCCCAGAGCACTTGATTGTGCTTATGAGGAAACTATATCTGGACCAGGAGGCTGTTGTGTGAACAGAGCAGGGGAGCACGGCATAGTTTGTAATTGGGAATGGGCATCAGGGATGTATTCTATCTCCATCCCTGTTAAATCTATATGCTGAGCAAATTATCTGAGAAGCTGGACTCTGTGAAGAGGAATGTGGCATCAGGATTGGAGGGAGACTCATCAATAACCTGCGTTATACAGATGACACAACCTTACTTGCTGAAAGTGAGGAGGACTTGAAGCATTTGTTGCAGAAGATCAAGGAATGCAGCCTTCAGTATGAGTTGTGTCTCCATATCAAGAAAACAAAGATTCTTATCACTGAACCAATAGGCAGTGTCATGATGGATGGAGAGGAGAAACTGTCAACAGCTTCGTCTTGCTTGGATCCACAATTGAAACCCTTCATATGAGGAGTCAAGAAATAAGGAGACATATTGCAATGGGAAAATACGCAGTTGGGGACCTTTTAAAATTATTGAGGAATAGTGATGTCAGTTTGAGGATTAAGGTGTGTCTGATTCAGGCCATGGTCTTTCAGATTACTAGCTATGCATCTGAGACCCAGACAATGAGTAAAGATGATGGAAAAAGAATTGATGTCTTTGAGCTGTGGTGTTGAAGAAGAGCACTGAACATCCCATGGACAGCCCAAGAAAACAAATAGATAGGTCTTGGAGAGGGTGCAGCTGGTGTGCTCTTTGAAGGCAGGAATAATGAGTCTTCGCCTCACATACTTTGGACATATTGTTAGGAGATGCTATTCCTTGGAGAAGGACATGGTGTTGAGAAGGGTGGAGGGTCGTCAAAAAAGAGGAAGACCCTCAACCAGGTGGATTGACTGCTGCAATGGGCTCTTGTGTATCAGGAAGAGTGAGGATGGTGCAGGACGGGATTAGGTTCAGATCTTTTGTTCACAGGGTTGCTATGAGTTGTATTCGACTTGATGGCACCTATCAACAACAACAAGAAGATGTAGATTAGTCAGTCAATCAAACAGAACATAGCAGTCAATAAGACTGAACAAAATAGGATGCTGCATGGTTTAAAATTGGGGAATGTGTGCATCAGTGTTGTATTCTTTCATTGTACTCATTCAATCGGTATTCAGGGAAAATAATTGAGAGGTTAGAATGCATGACAAAAACATGATGTCAGGATTAGGTAAAGATTCAAGATTCATTAACAACCTGCAATATGCAGATGACACAATTTTGTTTGCTGAAAGTGAAGAGTACTTGGAACACTTACTGATGAAGATCAAAGCCTGTAGCCTTCAGTATGGATTAGATCTCAACATAAAGAAAACAAAAGTTCTCACATTAAAAAGTCCTGGACCAGCATACAAAATAATGATAGAGACTAGTTTGAGACTGCCATCATTTCATCTTCATATAATCCATAATCAACACTGATGAAAGAGGCAGTCAAGAAATCAGACATGTCACACTGGAAAAATCTATTGCAAATCACAATTTTAAAGTGTTAAAATCAAAGATACTACTTTGAGAACTAAGGTACGCCTGACACAAATTATATTTTTAACTGTCTCATATAGATGCAAAAGTTGGGCAATGAGTAAGAAAACTGAAGAATGATTGATACCTTTGTATGATAGTGTTGGAAAGGGTATTGAGTATGCTATGGATTGCCAGAGGAATTTTGGAAGAAATGGCATCATAGTGATTAGACAGAGTAATGGAAATACTTCATTTCACATGTCTTGGACATATTATCAGAGGAAGCCAGTTTCTGGAGAAGGACACCATGAGAGCTAAAGTAGAGGGCTGAGAAAAAAGAGGACCTTCTATAAGATGGATTGACATAGTGACCATAACAACAAAATGAAACATAACATAGCAATGAATATGAGGATGAAACAGGAACATTTTGTTGTACACATGGTTGCTGTGAGTTGTAACTGATTGGATAGTACCTAACAAGAAATAGATTGTTGTTGTTGTTGTTAAGTGCCATTGAGTCCTAGTAGTCATAGCCACCCTTTGAATGAAAGACCTGAACACTTGTATAACTTTCTTTCTTTCTCCAGGTTCATAGGGTTTCCAGAGACAAGCTATTTCAGAAGTGGATGCCACTCCTGCTCCCAAGCTTGTTTTAATCTGGGAGCTCCACCAAACACTGTCCACCATGGGCAACCATTATCGTATTTGACACATTAGTGTCACAGTGTTTAGCATCATAGCAAACATGAGTTACCTCTGTACAGCAAGTGGACAGACCAGGGCTATATAACCTAGAAGAATGTTTGACAAAAAAAACAATTAAAAACAATAGATTGGTTGGTATTAAACAAACTGATGTGTTTGCTGTTTAGCCCAAAATGAATGGAAGGAGAAAGAATAAAAGATGGCAAAGGTTCAGGCTTCTGAAACCCAAGGAACTGTGACCTCAGGAAAAGAAGTGAGAAAGTGGTACATTCTACATAATCAAGCCTATCTAAATGGAAAATGGTGGCAATGGTGGCTCAATGGTAAAATATTAGTTTTATTTGTGAAGGTTTGTTTTTGAGCCAATATACCTCATGTCACCATCTATCTGTCAGGCAAGGCTTGTATGTTGCTATGATGTTCAACAGGTTTCAACAGACAGGCTAGTAAGGAAGATGTTGTTGTTAGGTGCCGTCGAGTTGTAGGTGACTCATAGCGATCCTATGAACGAAAGCCTTGAGTGCTGTTCCAGCATAGAGTTTCCGGAGGCAAGCCATTTCAGAAGTGGATGCCACTCCTGCTTCCAGGCTTGTTGTAGTCGGGAAGCTCCAGCCAACACTGTCCATCATGGGTACCCATTACCATGATTGGCACATCACTGTCACAGCCTTCAGCATCACAGCAACCACGAGTTACCTCTGTACAGCAAAGCACAGACCAGTGTTATACCACCTAGAAGAATGTTTAACAGGAAGACAATTTGAACCTGGCCGAGGGCCGCAGATGAAAATCACCCACCTTCGGCTTGGTAGCATAACTTCCTTTCCACTAAGCCAGCGTAGCTCTCTGTCGTCATCGTTGTTATTGTTGTTTGGTGCCGTCGAGCTGTAGATGACTCATAGCGACCCTATGAACGAACGGCCTGAGCGCTATTCAAACATAGGGTTTCCGGAGGCAAGCCACTTCGTAAGTGGATGCCGCTCCTGCTTCCAGGTTTGTTTTCGTCGGGAAGCTCCAGTCAACACTGTCTACCATGGGTAACCATTACCACGTTTGGCACATCACTGTCACAGTGTTCAGCATCATAGCAACCATGAGTTACCTCTCTACAGCAATGCACAGATCAGTGCTATACCACCTAGAAGAACGTTTGACAGATACTTCTGAAAATTAACCAATGACAAATCCCATGGATCACAATGGTCTGATTCACAAATAATTATGGATCTAGTACAGAACAGGGTTATGAGTTAGGATCCTACTCAGTGACATCAAATAAGGGCAGCATATATAATATAGACCTTAACAGCAATATCAGCCAAATATTGCTTATAATCTGCAAAGTAGCTTCAGTCACATCTTTTGGGGTGTTAGGGAGCATTTCTTCTGAAGTTTTACTTTGAAGACTCAGAAGAAGTGTATTGTATGCTGATCTGCAAAGAACTGGAATTGGAAAACCAAAAATGAAAATACACACTTGGAATTTCTCAAGCTGAAAGAACTGGAGAATAAGTTCAAGTTGCCATACTGAAGGATTCTAGAAACAAAATTCTGAATGATACAAGAAGGATCAAAATAAGATGAAAGGAATATACAGAGACACTGTACCAAAAACAACTGGTCAACACTGAAACATTTCAGGTAGTAGCATATGGTCAAGAACTGAAAGTACTGAAGGAAGAAGTCCAAACTGCACTGAAAGAAAGGGCAAAAAAATAAGGCCCCAGGAATTGATGAAATACCAATTGAGGCATTTCTGCAATCAAATACAACTCTGGGTGTGCCTACCAGTCTCTGTTGTCAGCTAATATGAAAGACAGCTAACTGACCAGCTCACTAGAAGATATCCATATTTGTTCCATTCCCCCAAAGAGGATCTTACTGAAGATTATTTAAAAAAAAAAAAAACAAAACTAGAATGAAACATCCACAGAGAACTTCCAGAAATTGAAGTTAGGTTCAGAAGAGGCTATGGAAGGAGAGATATCTTTGTTGATGCCAGATGGGTATTGATAGAAAGCAAAGAATATTAGAGTGTTTTATTGATTATGCAAAGGCATTTGATTATGTAGATCATAACAAATGACAGATGACAACGAAAAGAATGGGAATCTCATAACAGTTGATTTTACTCATGAGAAACCTATACATAGACTAAGATGCAGGTGTGAACATAAAACAAGAGAATACTGCATGGTTTAAAGTCTGGAAAAGAAGTGTGCTTCATGATGCTATCCTTTCCCCATACTTATTCAATCTGTATGCTGAGCAGCAAATCATTTGAGAAGCTGGACTTTATTTAGAAGAATGTGACATCGGTTGAAGACTTATCAATAAGCTGCATTATGCAGGTAATTCAATCTTGCTTGCAGAAAATGAAGATGACTTGAAGCACTTATTGTTGAAGATAAAAGACTGCAACCTTCAGTATGGGTAACACTTCAACAACAAACAAATTAAAATCTTCACCCCTGGACCCATAGGCAATATCATGATAAATGGAGAGGAAAAGCTTAAAGTCAGCAATTTCATTTTACTTGGATCCACAATCAATATCCATGGTACGCTTACTTAGATCGGCAGTCAACACTCATGGGAGTAACAATTAAGAAATCTCAAATCAAGAACATCTGCTGTCAAGAAGCTCTTACAGAAGTGCTAAAAAAGCAAAGACAACAGTTGAATGGCTAAGGTGTGCCTGATCCAAGCCATGGTATTTTCAACTGCTTCCTATGTATCTAAAAGCTAGATAATGAATAAGAAATCGCAAAGAAGACTTAATGCCTTTGAAGTGTGGTGCTGGCAAAGAATATTGAATATACCACAAACTGCCCAAAGAACCACCTGTCTTGGAGGATGTATGACCAGAGTGCTTCTTAAAGGTAAGGATAATGGAACTTTGACACACATGCTTTGGGCATCTTATCAGGAGAGGTCCTGTGCTGGGAAAGGAGGAGGGTTAGTGAAAGAGAGAAAGATCCTCAATTAGATGGACTGACACAGTAACTGCAACAAGGCAGAGATTGTGAGGAAGGCGCAGTCTTAGATGTATTTTCATAAGGTTGCTATGAATTGTAGTCTACTCAAAGGCACCTAATATGGGGGTTGATCTGCCAATTTCTTTGACGCCTACAACAACAATCACTACCACAAAAACAAATCACCAAAAGCAAACCACAACACAAGGTAAGTCAAAATAACTAGAGAAAATACATGCATATTAAGGTCATAAGGGAGGCACAATTTTATCCAATGTTCTGTTCCTCCCTTCAACTCTAGCACCCCTAGGGAAATTTCTCTCTCAAACCTTCCTTCAGCTGTTTTAGTGTTTTGCCCTCTTGCGACAGGGTGGTACTCAGTGGACAACGAATATCCTGCTCTGGAAAGAAATTTAAAATGTTGAATCTTGCAGTGAATTTGAAACTTAGCCTAGTATCTTCTTCCATTCCTACTTTATATTTCTTACAATTTCTGAGAAACTTTCCCACTAGCCGACTTCTCAGACAGTGACAAACTGAATCCTCATTAAAACAAAGAAAGGTTAAGGGGAAAAAATAACCTATTTAAAATGAGGTAACTCACCAGTCTTTCAGCTGTAAATTGACAATAGGATTTATATAAATCCATAATTGTATCTCTTTTACCTGCAGTTAGGCTAGTTAATGATGAAAAAAGTATACAGCTCATCGTATGGCTTTAATGAGGATTCCTTTTACAGAGTTAAAAAAAAAGCCACCAAATTAAATTCTGCCAATTTACTCCATTGCAAATTGAGCACCACCCTGTGTGCAAGAAAAAAAAAGGGGGGGGGAAGAAAAAAAGAAAAAAATCATCAAGTAGCTTAAATCAGTTACAGTTAAATGTGTAAGTCAGCATGTGCTTTAGCCTTTAGTCATGAAGAATATATTAGATTTTAAAAATAAATGGCTTTCTGCTGAGTCTTCATTGCAATGGCTTTCTGACTTTTAATTAAATTTTCAGTACTTGTGGTTGCTTCTTCATGTACTCTGGCCACAGAGCTCACATTGCCTCCATCATTAAGTGGAGTGGAAAACCAAATTGGAGATTATTAAGCTTGTTCATTTCTTTGTTATCAGTAGCTGGTGACTCTCTCCTTTTTACTTGTTAAATAAGGATGGAGCTTTCTACCAGGATATTTTCCAAGAATGAAATAAGCTCTCGTAAACAGAGCATGATTAGCCCTAATGCGGGAGCTTGTTAAATGTTCCTCATTATACATTTCTGGTCTGTTTCATCAGTGTTAAATGAACTTAATGTAAATTAATAAAAACAGGTTTGCATTATTTGTAACAGGATTGAGAGTAAAGAAGAAAACTGTAAGCAACACTAACTCTGCAACTAATATTGAAGTGTGCACTTTTCCTCTGCTGCCCTTTCTGTTCCAGGGAGTTGAATACATTGTTCTAAAGGTTTAATATTTAATCTTTTGGGCCAGAGCATTGCAGTTTAGGTCTCATATTAGAGACTTTAATTGCTAATTTTGTGCAATCCTGCAAACTTTGTTTTTACGCCTTTTGAACTCTCCAGAAATAAAGGGATGTATGAAAATCATGTATTGTTGTAGAGACCAATCATCAAGAAAGGCATTTGAATTTTGCATACCAGCCACGTCAAGAAGAACATACATATGACTTTACAACCTAATAGCTAGTTGATTTTAAATTCATATTTGTTTTGATTTATAAAAATGAGTTCATTGCAGATGCTTCAAGGCAAATGTGTTATATAAAATTCACATTGTTTTAAACAGTGATATTCTTAAAATACAACAAGTTTTCTTCTCTTAATTAAGGAGAAACCAAGCTGAAAAGACACTTAAACAAGGACAGAAGGTCAGAAACCTAAGGGGCATGAGTATGAATGATAAAATGATCTCTCAGAGATGTAGAATTAGGTGTCCATAAGCAAATAAGGATGACTGGGGATCTCTTAATTTAAAATGTTAGGACTTTCATTAACTAAATTGACCAAAATTAAACCCACTGCTATCCAATCAATCTGGACTCATTGAGACCCCAGGGGACTGTAGAACTGCCCCTTGGGGCAATGAATATTTATGGGTAAAGTTTACTTCATCTTTGTCTTTTAGAGATCGTGGTAGGTTTGAATGGCCCACCTTGAGTTTAGTAGCCAAGTCTTTCAACCACTAGGATGTCCCTAAATTGCAAGCTCCTTTGGATAAATTGTTGGAAATGTGATACTAAGCACTTTCTACTTTGTGGTTGTTGTTGGTGTCAGTGAAATATCTGTATGTAGTAGTTGCGGTTATTTTGGTTATGTTCATAAACATCTCTTTGCCCATGAGGGTTGAGATAGTGTTCAAATGCAGAGAAACTGAGAAAAAAAGCTATGAATTATGAAAAATTCATCTTTCAACTGTGGTTACAGTTTTGCTATAAGTAGAAACTTTCTGAAATGCAACTTTTTTGTGATGATTTTGATCCTCAGACTAATAGCGTGTATTTATTGTTTAACACTAGCTGTAGCATATGTAGTAAACTTTGATTTCTACACAGAATTCTCAGACAATGGCATATTCATAAACTAACCTAGTGAAAAAGTAAAATATGTTCCACAACTATTACCTGTGACAGATGTGACTAATTTTTCAACCTAGATGAAAAACCTCAGACTCAGCCGTAACTGAGGTAGCTCCTACCAATTGATTACAATCAACACATGAGATGAGGATTTTATGTATCAGTATTCCTTGGAGCTCTATTGGCCTAATGGTAAAGAACTGTGCTCCAATCTTGAAGTCATGGGGTTCAAACCCACCAGCTGCTCTGTGGAAGAAAACCTCATGGGAGGAGATTGGGTCAGCTACAGGTTGGATGTGACTGGACAATACATAACAACAATATTACTTGAAAAGGGACATTGTGCTTAGAATGATGGAAGGCCAGCAAAGGAGAGGAAGACCTTCAATAATATGGATTGACACAATGACTTCAGCAATGGACTCTAGTATATCATATATGATAAGGATAGCACAGGATAGGGCAGGGTTCAATTCTGTTGCTTATAGAGTCACTATTAGTTGATATCAGTCTTCAATTGATGACACTTAACAACAAGCAGCAATTCTGATATGTAGGGAGCTCTGGTGGTTAGTGATGAGGCATTGTGTGGCCAACACAGAGGCACGCAGATTGAATCCACCAGTTGCTCTGTGGGAGAAAGATGGACAATCTCCTCCCATGCAATTTACTGCCTTTGAATCAACTATGTATCTGTTCCTACTGGACAGTACAAAACAACAACAAACAATAATTTTGGTAAGTACAATTTTGGATTATTTAGATTTGATCAAAATCTTTTAGATTTTGTTTTAGATAACTTCATGTCTTAGTAGGATATGGTAAGCAGACTTTAGTTTTCACATTATAATTCACATTAATCACCACTGCCTGAAGATCTTGTGATTTAGTATTATCATTGTGAAAATGAACTATTATGTATAAAGAAGAGCACTCAGAATATGTGCTGTAATTTTCCTTACTTTTCTTTTTCCTTATTTTCCAGTTAGTTTTTGAATCCTTGAGATTTGGCCAAGTAAACAAGAATTTACTCAAGATTTAAATGTCCAATGTTAAAATGCTGTTCAGCTGAAGTTGTCACAGGACTGTCTGCTTTGATCTCAAACCCTATTTCTACTTTGTCTAGTCTGGTTTTTATCATCTGTTGTAGTTCAGGTTTGATCTGATCTTCTGATAGTTCCTTGTTGGCTTTCTGGTTAACAAGTTGATTAACTTACAACAGGTATTTTGTAGCCCCTGTCCTGGAGCCTCCCATTGGAATACTCTACTTGTGAAGTATTGAAGATGTTTTGGTTACTTGACTTCTTTCTTTCAAAAAAATTTATTTAACAAAATTTATGCATTTCGATGTCAGGAAAACAAAGATCCTTACCACTGGATCAATAGGCAGTGTCATGATTGATGGAGACGAGATTGAAACTGTCAACAGCTTGGTACCAGCTGTCAGGAAATAGAAGATGCATTGTAAAGGGAAAATCTGCAGTTAGGGACCTCTCCAAATTATTGAGGAGTAGTGATGTCAATTTGAGGACTAAGGTGCATCTGATTCAGGCCATCATCTTTTCAGTTACTTGCCATGCATCTGAGAGCTGGACAATGAATAAAGATGACAGAAAAAAATGATGCCTTTGAGCTGTTGTGTTGGCAAAGAGTATGAAACATCGCATGGACGGCCAAGGGAATAGAGAAGAGCATCTATCTTTTTCACATGGAACAGCTGGTGGTTTGAAACTGCATATTTCTTGGTTTACAGTCTTGGAGAGGGTGCAGCTAAAGTGATCTTTGGAGACAATAATGATGAGGCTTTGCCTCACATACTTTGGATATTTTGCTAAGAGGTTCTATTCCTTGGAGAAGGAAATGATGTTGGGAACGGTGGAGGGTTGGTGAAGGAGAGGAAGACTCTCAACCAAGTGGATTGACACAGTGACTGCTGCAATGGGCTCTTGTGTGTCAGTAAGTGTGAAGATGGTGCAGCATAGAACAAGGTTCAGATCTTTTGTTCATAGGGTCACTATAAGTTGTGCTTGACTTGATGATACGTAATAACAACATGAAAAGATATTAATTTTAATATGAACTAACTAGAAGTTGTTCTGTTTTGGAGAGAATGTAATATATTTCTGTAAAGTAATAATAATGTTTTAGCTGTTGTGAATTGTTGAGTTGATTTTGACTCATGTTATTGTTGTTGTGTGCCATTGAGCCAGACTCAATCCATAGATACCTCTCCAGAAAGTTTTCAGAAGGGATTAATTGCACGGGAAAAGATCATCTATCTTTTTCACGTGGAGCAGCTGGTGCTTTTGAACTGCATATTTCTCGATTGCCAGTGCAACTCTTCACCATGAGACCAGGAGCCATCAAATCAACATGTAGTGACCCTATAGAAAATAGATCAAAACTGACCTATCCTATGCCATCTCACAATCTCTACCATGTTCAAACTTATTGTGGCAGTCATTGTGTCAATTCTTACTGAGGGGTCTTGCTCTCTTTGTTAACCACTTATTTTTCCAAGTATGATGTCTTTTTTTACAAGGACTGGAGCCTCCAACCAATTTATCTAAAATATGTGAGGTGGTATTTCACTATATTTACCTATAAAGAGCAACGTTGTTGCTCTTCCTCTAATATTTCCAGAGTCATACTTTATACATTTTATTTTATTTAATTTTTTAATGTCTGTTTGTTATTGATATTAGTTTCTCCTCATTTTGAATCCTATCAAATGAAGGCCGTTCATTAGTGAAACTTGACTTCCTCTAAGGTAGACTCTATTTTGAATCTAGCTATTGTATGGCCAATCCAGCATCTTAATCCATCTTAACGTGGAAGTTCTGCTGAAACCTTGACATCCTCAGTGACTCTGCTGGTATCTGAAATCCGGGTGCCATAGTTTCCAGCATCACAGCAACAAGTAAGTTGCTGTATAGCAAATTGACAGAAGAGTGGTTGTCCAACTGGTAGAATTCTATATAACAGAGTAGAACTACCCCTTAAGATTTCCCAGGTTGTGATCTTTATAGAAGCAGATTGATCACCATGTATTTTCTCTCACAGGGCCATTGGTATAACTGAACTGCTGACTTTTTGGTCCACCATTCCACCTGGGTTTATCAATAATCATAATAGTTGAGTCAATTCCTACTCATAGTGACCCTACATCAATTTTCCAGGCTTTAAATATTAATGAGATGAGATTGTCGTATCTTTCTCCTGAGGAATACCTGGTGGATTCCATCCACCTCAGCAGATCCACCTTTTGGTATGGATAATTATTACCAGTAATTGTTACTTATTATGTGGTAGGCACTACATTACATGTACTAGCTCATTTAATGCTCTCAATTCTACAGGCAAGCTAATATTATTATCATTATTTCCTGAGCAAAGATACTGAGTGTTAAGGACAGCAAATGACTTGTATGATACCAAATAGCTAGTAAATTACAAAGCTGGGTAATGTGACTCAAGAATCCTCATTCAAAGTCAACATACTTACCCCACTATTTTTTTTCCAATGGATATTTCCAAAGGAAATATCTCTTAGGATTCTTGAATTTAATTTAAGAAGAAGAAAAATACAGGGACAGTCATGGACATGGGAATATTTTTTTAATATTAATAAGAATAGGGTCAAAAAAGAAAGGCTTTTGAAGACTGACAGAATAGAAGAATATTACATGTTGTTATGTGCTATCAAGTCAACTGTGACTCAGAGTAACCCTATGTACATTAGTTCTGAACTCTGCCCTATCCCGAGCCTGTCTTACTGTCTCCGTCAGACCTAAGCTCACTTCTCGAGTCAATCCATCTCATCTGGGGTCTTTCTCTCCTGTGCTGTTCTCCCACCCTTCCAAGTATGCTGTCTTTCTCCACGGCCCGGTCTATCCTGGCCATGCGCCTAAAGTATGTGAGACGGAACATCAAAATCCTTGCCTTTAGAGAGCAGATTGGTTTGATCCTCTTCCAGGACAGACCTGTTTGTTCTCCTGGCAATCCATGGATGTTCAAGATTTCTCCATCACCACATCTCAAAGGCATTTATCCTTTTTTTATTGTCCTTAATTATTGTCCAGCTCGCTGACACATAGCAAGTCATTGCAAAGACTATGATCTGGACCAGGTAGACTTTAATCTCCATAACGACATTGTTACTCTTCAGTACTCTGGAGAGGTCCCTAACAGCAGACTTCCCCAATGCAATTAATGTTTTGATTTCCTGACTACTGACTGATGCAGAGAGTGTTGATTGTGCAACCAAGCAAGCTGATGTTAACATTCTCAATTTCTTCTCCATCTGTCATGATGCTGCCAGTTGGCCCAGTGGTAAGAATCTTTGTTTTCTTGTTTTAAAATTATTTATTATTATTATTAATTTTAATGAAAATTTACAGATTTTTAATTTCCTTTCATTCATTGTTGCACTTTTCTCCCTGTCCACTTCTCCTCTCCAGTTCATTCTTCCCTTTGAAAAATAAAAGAAAAATTCTTTCATTGTTATACAATGCTTCCCCCTAAGTGCACTCCACTATGCAGCCTTCGTTCTGGACTTACATCATAACAATAGTACCTAATTATATGTACCTTTTAAACAGTTTTCTCTCTCATCTATTTCAATGCAGTATACATAATTTATCCCATCTTTCTCAGTCTCCAACCAACCCCTGTGTCAGACCTGATTTACAACAGTGGCACTATGCGGCATTTGTCCTTTTGTGACTGATATATTTCACTCAGCATAATGTCCTCTAGGGTCATCCATTTTGAATACTATTTCATGAGTTCCTTGTTTTTCAATGCAGTGTAGTATTCCATTGTGTGAAAATACCACATCTTCTTTTCCATTTGTTTGCTGATGGGCACTTAGGTTGCTTCCAACTCTTTGTTATTGTGAACAAGCCGTGATAAATGTGGGTGTGTATATATCTGCTTGGGTGGAAGTTATGTTTCTTTGGCATATATTCCAAGCTGTGGAACTTTTGAATCAAATGGCATTTCTATTTGTACCAAAGAAGACATTCAGATGGCCAACAAACACATAAAGAAATGTTCAAAATCTCTAGCTCTAAGAGAGATGCAAATCAAAACAACTAGGAGGTACCATCTCACCCCAGTAAGAACAGAAAAATTTAACAGAACAACAAACAACAAATTCTGGCAAGGTTGTGGAGAACCTGGAACCCTTATTCATTTTTGGTGGGAGTGTAAAGTGGTGCAGCCACTATGGAAGACAGCGGTATGTCACTTTCTCAATCTTTGTTTTCTTGATGTTGAGGTTCAATCCATATTGAATACTTCAGTCCTTAACTTTATGCAGTAAACACCTCAAGTCCTCTTCAGTTTCAGTAAACAAGGCTAGGTCATCTGCATATCACAGGTTGGTGAATTGTTAATGAGTCCTCCTCCAATCCTTTTCATAAAGTCCAGCTTTCCAAATGATCTGTTCTGCATATAGGTTGAAGAGTTATGTAGATAGGATGCGTCCCTGATTCATGCCTTTCCTAATCCTGAACTATGCAATGTTTTCTTGCTCTGTTCTGACTACTACTTCTTGGTCCAAATATTGGTTTCATATGAGCCCAATTATGTACTCTGAGATTCCCATTCTTCTCAAGGTTAGCCACATTTGTTGTGATCCACAGTCAAATGTCTTTGGATAGTCAATGCAACAGATGTACATTCCTCTGGTACTCTACATTGGCTATTATGTCCCTGGTGTTACGACCTCTTCTAAATTCAGTATTTATACCTGGCAATTCTCTGCCAGTTGTTTGTTGTTTTAGGACAATCTTCAGCAGGATATTACATAGAACATTAATTTTGATTTATCCCTATAGAAGAGCTGACTTTCAAGGAACTCTTGCAACCTTTCTGAAAAGGACCACTAAATCTCAGACTTTTTTACTAAACTGAACCTAAATGTATGATTACTCTTTATTACCAACTTCCCTTATTTCTTTTATGATTGAAGTTTTGTTGCAACGAATGCGATTATAAGATGCCTTATTGGATGGTTGGTTTTTTTTCATAGATACACAAAGGATGTTGTTGTGTACCTTTGAGTCGGAGCTAACCTATACCTGACCCTTCGGTGTGTTTTTAGAGGCAGTTAATCTCTTGAGAGAAAATTATCCATCCTTCTCCCATGAAGCAGCTTGTGGCCTCAAAACTTGTGTCTTCAGGATTGCAGTGCAGCTTTTTGTTACTAAGCCACCAAGAGTACAAGAAATAAGTAGTAATAATTGACAGTTTGTTCAAACAAATAGAAAATGGCATAAAGCAAGAGGTGGAGTTGAGCCAAAAATCCATCTCCTGGGTAGGCAGAGGCTGTGGAAGAAGTAGAGCAAAGTGAACCTAGAAAGTGTAACTTAGGTATCCCAAAGCTGAATAGTGGGAAGGATGATGGCAGGTGTTTGAGCAGAGAAAGTCTAACCATAACTGTAACCCTGAACAACCAGTAAAATTCGTTGTGGAAAACCTTCTTAGAATTAGTTTCTCTCAAGTTTCTTCATTGTGCTTTGGATTGACTCTCAGAAACCATATTTTAGAACATACCATTCATTACTTTTCCCATATTTATAGAATATTTAATATAAAGGAGACCTTAGAAGCAAAAATTGTCACTTTGTCTCAGGTACTTTAAGCATGTAGCCAGAAGGAGCCAATCTTTTGAAGAGATATCATGCTTGGAAAAGTAGAGGGTCAGTGAAAGAGGGAATGACTGGAACAATTGACAGGTGAATTGACAGTGACCGAAACAATTGGCCTAAGCATAGCAGAGATTGTCAGGAGTACTAAGGTTTTGATCTGTTATCCATAAGGTCACTGTGAGTTGGAGTCTACTTAATGGCACTAACAACAACAGTAGCAACAACTTATAGAGAATCATGAGAAGAACACTATGGCCTTTATATGTTGCTGAAAATATTCCAGTCATACTTTCTGTTGGCCCAATCATTCATCTTAATATGAACAATGTTGAAGTATTCTTTAAGAAGTAGCAATATTTCCTAAAAACCATAAATCATATTTTAAATTTTAGTTAAAACTCATCCTGTCTCCAACATTCCAGGGATAGTATAGACTGAAAGGGTTTGGATAGGTGCTAATTTGCACATCCCTTCCATTCAATCCTCTTGCTCAGAAGCTATTTGTCAAATATGTATAATGATATGGTATTAAAAAGAACAACATACTTCATTCACATTGACTCAAAACCAACTCATAGCTGACCCTCCATTAGGTTTCTGAGGCTGTAAATAGCACAGGAAAAGCTTGTCCATCTTTGTTCTATGGAGCCTTTGGTGGATTTGAACTGCCAGAGAGGTATAAGCTGGCAAAGGAGGTGGTAGATTCTGAAAAGATATATGATGTGGTAGATCCTAAAAAGATGATCTGTTGTTGTTGTGTACCTTTGAGTCTGAACTTACTCATAGCTGACCTGCCGGTGGGTTTTCAGAGGCAGTTAATTGCACAGAAGACTGCCCATCTTTCTCCTGCAGAGCCCCTGGTGACCTCAAACAACAACCTAAATGCTTTAAAAATATTGAGTATGAGAATCTATGATTCTGACTTCTGAAATATACCTCTAGTTTATCTTAGGGAAAGGCAAAAAGATAAAGTTAAGAATATTTCTTATTAATGTAATTTTAGGGAAATATTAACAAATGGTGAAATCCCCACCCCCCCCAGCATGTGATGCGGTCTCATTAATTGACAATTGTTCTTGTAATATTTGGTAGAAATTAGTTGACAATTGTTCTGGTAATATTTAGTAGAAATAAGGATTGTTACAGATATGGCTCTGCTGGACTTCCACGGAAGGATTCTTCTAACTCTGAGTGGTATTCATTATGTTTGTTAATATCATACACTTATTTTATAGCATGCAAAATTCATCTCAAACACAACTCATGATCATCGAGTCAGAATCAATCCATAGCTGATCCTTCCGTGGATTTTCAGAGATTGTAAAACACATGGGAGGAGATTTATTCATCTTTCTCTTATATAGTGGTTGGTGGATTTGAAAAGACAGAGACATGACACCTTTGGACTTGGCCGCCAGGCTTATGTAACATAATAGATTAAATTTGTTTAGAAGTGACTGTAACTTCTTTTATGTAGAAGTGACTGTAATTCCATATATATATATATTTTAAAACTTTTCAGAGAGGTTTCCTCAGAACTGGATTAGCTAATGTATCACTCTGATACAAGGCCTCTAACATAACAACTAACTTACCCCTAATTTGCCCTTCTCTTACTTGACCCTACAAAATAGTCTGTGCTTGAATAAACCAGCAATACCAGCAAGTTACACAATAGTCATAGAAATGAATAATAATCATTATGATTCATTAAACATCCAAACTCTGCTAGATGCTATAAGTTCTCTATTTCTTTTAACCCTCAAGGCAAACTTGCCAATCAGACACTAGCCCTGTTAGTTAGATAAGGAAACTAAGGGTAAAAGAAAATTAAGGTACCTGCTGAGTAGGTACAGGTAGAGTTGGGATTCAAAGAATCATCCTCCAGATTCTAAAGCCAATGCTTTATTATTATTATCTAAATTTATTGTTAATTTCAGTAAAAATGTACAGAGACTTTGGATTTCCATTCACTCATTGTTGCACTTTTCTCCCCTCCCAACCCTCCCCCTTAGTACACTACCCTCTTGGAAAAGTAAAATACAAATTCTTTCATTGTTTTACAAACCCTCCCCCAGGTCCACTCCACTATGCAGCTTTCACTCTAGACTCCTGTCATGACAAATTAATGCTTTTAACACTACAGCATCTCATGTTCCTATATTTCTTGCTTTTGAAATTTTTTTGTATTACCTAATTATGCCTACCATGCAGAACAATGATTATATTATGAATTAACAAAAGAAAACAAAATTTGTCTTGGAGGGAATGTAACCAAGTTGCTGCTTAGAGATGAGGATGGTAAAACTTTGTCTCTCACATACTTTGGACATGTTGTCAGGAGAGACTAGTCCTAGGAAGAAGACATCATGCTGGGAAAGGTAGAGGGTCAGAAAAAGAGAGGAGGACCTTCAACAAGATAGATTGACACAGTGGGCTTGAGCATGAGAGAGATCTTGTGGATGGTGCTGAATGAGGCAGGCTCCCATGGGCTGTGCTTAGGGTCGCTAGGAGTCTTATGGACTCAAAGGTACCTAACTACAACATTTATGCCAGAAACAAGGAGAGTCTCATATGATAAAACGAAATGCTGATCAGCCCCACTTTGACATGATACTTTCCTACCACAATTTGAGAGCTAATGGTTTGACTCCTAGCTTTAAAACTAAGCTTCCCCTGCCAGGCAGGTGAGTTGGCTGGGTGGGATTAAGGACCAGGGTCTCTTTGCTGAGCAAGGTGCTCCTTCCTGTCAGAACACATTTCCGTAGAGCCCTGCAGTCTGCAAGCTGGTGGCACCTCCTCCTGCTTCTGCCTCCTAGTGGGCTGTCTGAGGGAGGTTATACATATGTATTAAGTTATTAAGCGGTGGTATGGGTTCTCACAAGTTCAAACACAAAGCATGCTGTGTCTCTGCTCGAGCATCTCCAGGAGGGCCTGGATTAATAGAAATGCAAATGGAGCATCTGCACAAGGCCATATGATTAGAGCCTCCCCCTCACACCTCAAAGTCAAGAGCAGAAAAACACTGCATGTGAAATACAACAAAAAATGGTGATATAATATGCAGAGTCTGTTACCCATTTCAACAGCAGTCAGCAAAACATTTCTACTCACACCACTCAGAACAATTCTGCCCCAACTTTATTATGTAAGCTAATGTTTTTCATCGAGATAAAATTGCTGTTGGTATGTTAGAGTCCCCACTGGCTCCTTTATTGCTTATGACTCTACATACCACCGTCTGGACTGCTCTGGAAATATTATTATTTTTAAATTGTGATAAAATAGATATTCTGACCATTTTAACCAGTTTTAAGTGTGCACTTCAGAAACATCAATCACATTCACCAGAATGTGCAAATACAATTTCTTTATCCAAAGTTATCCATCACCCTACACAGAAATACCCTTTAAGCAATTACTTCTCCATCTCTTTTCTAGGCCCTGGTAATAACTAATAAGCTTAATGAACTTCTATGTATTTACCTGTTTTAGATTTTGTATAAAAGTAAGAATGTATGATATTTGTCCTTTTGTGTTTGCTTTCTTTAACTTAGATGATGTTTTCAGGGTCCATATTTTCACACACCTAACCTACATGTTGTAGTATTTTTTTGCCAACCAGCCTGCCCTCCTTCTACAAGGTATTTTCACAAGCATGGTTACACCAATCTTTTAGCATGTAAAAAATTGATGTGTGCCATTTAGACAATGAGTTCACTTCTTTTTATGGATAAATAATATTCCATTGTATGTATATACCAGATGGAACCCTGGGGGTGTTGAAGAATTCATCTGCTAACTAAAAGACAGACAACTTGAATCCATCAGCTTTTGGTTCCATAAACATTTATAGCCTCAGAAACTCTGAAAGTCAGTTCTACTGGGCCCTACTGGGTCACTGGGAGTTGGTATTGAGTCATTGACAGTGGGCTTGGACTTTTTGCTTTGCTTTGTGGTATACAACACTTTTTTGTTTATCCATTCATCTATTGATGGGCACTTGTGCTGTTTCCACCCTTTTGACTATTGTGAATAATGCTGCAAGTGTCTTTGATCGTTGCTTTTATTTCTGGATACTACATGACCCAGCAATTCCACTGCTTCCCAAAAGAAGTGAAAGCAAAGATCAAGCAGATACTAGCAGCATTATTCACAATTGTCAAAGGGTGGAAACAACACAAGTGCCCATCAACAGATGAATGGATTAAAAAAAGAAAAAAAGAAAGCGCTCTAGTGGTGTAATGTGTAATGTGCTGGGCTGCAGTTTGAATTCACCAGAACTCTTTAGAAGAAAGACAATCTGAAAGATTTACAGTCTCAGAAACCCAATGTAGGATTGGCATGAGGCATAACTGACACAACAGTCATGGGTTTGGCTTTGGTGTGATGGTAGTTCTTCGTTTGATTTTTTTTTGAGGGCTGCCAAAGGGTTTTACACAACTGTACTATTTTACCTTCTCACCAGTAATGGATGAGGATTTCAATTTTCTTATGTCTTTACTAACACTTGTTGGAGCTTTTGGGGTTTTTTTATCTGTTTTCTTGACTTCACAGAAGGAGAAATGGCAATGTTCAAGGAAGCATTTAGCTCAGTGCTTAAGTTTTAGTTTGAGGTCAGGGATATAAGTTAGTCTCTTGACTCACTCTGCTGTGAGTCATGGAGATTCACCAGGTTTGACTAGGGTTCAAGGCCAAGACACAGATTTTGTCTCCACTTGTATCAGGTAACCTCACTATAGTTCGAGGATGCATGTTTTGGACAGTAGCATATTTCACTCTGTGTATTCTCAGGACAGGGCCCAAATCCCTGGACCTAGCTATCTGAGTGTCTCATATATGTTTTTCAAGATAGCTTAATACATGGATGAATAAATTGCGTGCTTTTAAAGTAAAAGTCAGGCGCCACTGGCCTCTCATGCATGCTATGGGCAGGAGGATGTCAGAAAGAGTGGTGCCAGAGAGTGTAGATTATTTACTACAACAGCTTCTACTGGGAAGAAACTATTTAAATCCTGCAAATACCTCTCCCTTGTTTATTTTTTCTTTCTGCAAGTGTTCTTTCTCCTCAAATCCCTCCTCCTTTACGTTAGTTGGTCGATTTGGCCATGAGTACTTGTGTCAACAGCTTCATCTTACTTGGATCCACAATCAATACTCTTGGTACCAATAGTCAGGAGATCAGGAGCTGTATTGCACCGGGAAAGTCTGTAGTCAGGGACCTCTCCAAGTTATTCAGAAGCAATGATGTCAGTTTGAGGACTAAAGTATGCCTGATTCAGGCCATGTTCTTTTGAGTCACTTGCTAAGTTGCTAAGAGCTGGATAGTGAATAAGGATGACAGAAAAAGAACTGATGTCTTTGAATTGTGGTATTGGACAAAAGTGCAAATAGCCTGTGGACTGCCAAAAGAACAAACAGGCCTTGGAGAAGGTGCCTTCAGAGTCCTCCTTGGAAGCAAAGATAATGAAGCTTCATCTCACATACTTTAAGCATATTGCTAGGAGAGGTTATTCCTGGGAGAGGGACATTTTACTTGAGAAGGTGGAGGGATGGCAAAAGAGAGGAAGACCCTCAACCAGATGGATTGACAAAATGACTGCAGCAATGGACTTGAATGTGTCAGAGATGAGCATGGCACAAGATAGGAGAGGGTTCATATTGTGTTGTCGTTATGGGTCATTATGAGTTTCAGTCAACTTGACAGCACCTAACAACAACAACAAGAACAACAACAACAGTTATGTGTGTACTACTCATCTGTCACTTTATCTGCCATCTGTGCTGGCTTGAGTGCTCCTGTGATTCGCCATCACATGCCAAATACCAGTAGTGTCTACTGTGAATACATTTCAATGGAGTTTCCAGACTAAGACAGAGCAGGAAGAAAACCTAGGTGATGCATTCTTAAAAATTAGCTGACACAAATTTTGTGGATCACAGTAGGATATCGTTGGATGCTCTGCTGGAAGATGAGCACCCTAGGTTGGAAAGTACTCAAAACAGAGGGTGGCCACAGCAGCAGTGGGCTCAGGCATATCCATCGTGAAGCTAGTGTGGTTCCAGGCTACCTTTTATTCTGCTGAACATGAGCTGCCATGGGTTGGAGCTGACTTGATAGTAACCATAACCGTAACCATAACCAGCAATACAAATAACAACAGGCCCCATGGTTCTTAATACATCTTTCTCCCTGAACTTGTGAGATTGTTTAATGGAGAGAGGATCACTGTTCTTTCCTGTCTCAAGGACAGAGAGAAACAGAAGCTAAATCTAAAGATAAGTTCTGAGGTAACTTTGAATTTTGAATATTTAAGATTTCTTCAGGTGCTCTGGTGGCCTAATGGGTCAGGACAGCCAACCTAAAGGCAGAAGGTTTAAGCCACCAGCTGATCTGTGGGATAAAGAAGAGAAACCACCTATCAAGTGATTTACTGCTACTGAAAACCTGCTAGAGGCTCAGGTATGAGTAGGTTCTGACTCAGTGGTAGGAGACAACAACCATCTCAGATTACCTAACTTGCATTTTTTGACATCTTAGAGTTTATGGAGCTCTAAC
>NW_006399992.1:2185411-2188770 GCF_000299155.1 Elephantulus edwardii | reverse complement strand
GCAGGCTTCAATACGGTTTGAGGTTCAATATTAGGAAAACCAAGATTCTCACCACTGGGCCAATTGACAGCATCATGATAGACTGTGAAGAGATTAAGATTGTCCACAGCTTTAGTTTGCGTAGCTCCATAGTCTTGGCACCAGCAGCCAGGGAATTAAAAAATGTATTGCAATGGGAAAGTCTGCTGTTAAGGACTTCTCCAAAGTACTGCAGAGCGATGGTGTTACTCTGGAGACTAAGGACCACCTGATACAGGCCAAGGTCTTTGCAAGAACTTGCTATGTGTCAGAGAACTGGCCAATGACTAGGGAGGATAGAAGGGAATTGATACCTTTGAGCTGTGGTGCTGGAGAAGAGTATTGAATATACCATGGACTGCTAAGAAAATGAACAGGTTCATCCTAGAGAGGGTTAAACCACCCTGTTCCTTGGAGGCAAGGATTCTGAAGCTTTGTCTGACATACTTTGGACATGTTGCAAGGTGGGATCAGTCCCTGGAGAGGGACATCTTGCTTGGGAGAGTAGTGGGAAGACCCTCTATGAGGTGGATTGATTCAGTGACTGGGGTAATTGGCGTAGGAGTGTCAGAGACAGTGAGATTGGTAGGGTTTAGGGCTGTTGTACATTGGGTCACTATGGGTCGCAGGAAACTTGACAACACATAACAACAAAAACAACCACAACCTGAGCAGTTCCTTCCATCAAACTTTATAGCTTCCAAAACCTGGTGCAGAGTTGCCATGAGTCAGAACTGACTGGCAGCAGTGGGCTTGGCAATAATAATTTTTCTGGTGTTCTCTGTGTAAACTCCATACAACATTATTTACTCCTTTTAATAGGAAATCCCTCGGTGCTCCTTCACCACCAGCTGACCTATCATTCACATAATGCCTTAACTATCACTTCTTGTTTTAATCTCTCTCAAATACATTATGTGACCTCTCGTGTGTTTTATCATAGAGCTTTATTCCTTTTTTTATCCCACATCCTACTTTATCTTCTGTTCATGGTAATGTTTTGAATTATTGTTATTAGTTACAGTCAAGTCAGCTATGACCCATAGCAGCCCTATAAACAACAGGTCAGAACATGCTCTATCCGGTGCCTTCTTCACTATCTCTGTCATGCTCAAGTCCATTGTGGTAGTCACTGTGTCAATCATCTCATTGAGAGCTTTCTCCTAGTTATGAAGTAAATGTTTATTGAACAAATGAAAGTGTTGATTGCATGTGTAGCTAATGTGTCTTACCTTCTCTAGACTTTGTGGGTTTCGCGAGGAGATAGCAGTCTGATACAGCAGCTAGAGCCTGGACTTCAGCATTAGACAGTCCTGGACTAGGGTCCCTTCTTGGCAATTTAATAATTGTGGGGCCTTGGGAAAATGATTTCATTTAATAATAGTCAGCTCTGTAAATGTTTATTGAATGCACAGATCGTGGCTGTAGATGTTTTGCTGTTGTTGATGTGCTTATTCTTTAGTTCCTGGAAGTGCTATCTTACTGACAAAGAACATTCTCTTTGCATGTAAATGATGGCATGAACTGACATAATAATATACACTACAGATCAACAAAGATTTCTCTTGAAAAATAATGAGTCAAGGAAGTATTATACTGTCACAGCAGCATCTACTCTTTTGACAGCTAACTGTGAACAATGGAAACTACGTGTTTTTTTTATAAATATTATACATTGATAGTTTAATTTGGAAATCCATTAATAAAGGTAACAATGCTGCTAACTCATGTGTCTATAATGCAGAATTTCTTGGGAAAAGAAAGAAAAGGAAGGGAGAGTTTCTATAGTGATTTCTTGCATCTGCAATCCTAAATCTAATTTAGTATTAGTGCTCCTGACAGGAAAAGAAATTTTAGGGCAGTTACTCACTCTCGTGAAGGTTTTATTTGGTTTAACCTTTGAAATGACTGTACTGATGGTGCTGAGTACTCTCAGATGCAGGTTTTCTCTCTGAAATAATGGACTCATGAGTTTCTTCTCTTCCTAAAATTAGGTCTAAGGAGCTGTCGGGGCTTCTTAAGAAGTGGCCCCAACTATTTTGTGATGTTAAATCATGAAAGAAATTCCCTACCCAGCTAGTCATTCTTTTCCTTTTCTTTAAAGAACACATAAGTAACTAGATAACTTCTTTGACCATGGAATAGATTTTATGAGACAGACAGAGGGCTTCATTGGAGCCACACGTTCCCACAGCCACACACTCCTTCTGTGAGCCACGGCTGTATTTTTAGGCCACAGTCACTGAATTATGGCCCAAGTTCCACCCCTGTCTTAGAGATACTCTCTGGGAGTCATTTCCATGTTATTTATAGCATTCTATCCCTTCTCATGGAATTTGTCCTGTTCTTTCAAAACTTTCCTCTGGTCTTCTGTCAAACTGCAGCAGTGAACATAAAACTGAAAAGCACACACTCATTTTTTTTGTTGGGCATGAGATAAATAACCCAAACAAGAAATAGTCAATATTCAAAAAATCACTGCAGGTATAATATGTCAAAGTAGGGGCAAAAGAAGGGGTTTTAGTTTTGGTAATGCTTGTACTTCTCATCAGAGCTGAATGGGAAAAAAAAATTTGTTTTCTTGTCTGATATATAGTTCTTTAAAATTCATAAAGGACTTTCTTTATATTAAAAAAAATGTCCAAGTAGCTCTGTGATATTGGTGTTATTTTTTTAATATCATTTTCTTGCTGATATCACTGAGGTGGGGAAGCCAACTAATAGGACCTTTTGATGGGTCCATTTTTCCAACAGTGGTTCTCAGAAACATGAAGATGCTGTAACTCCATTCTTAGTCAAAGGAGAACATGGGCACTGGACATGGCCTTGTTTCCAGAGTGTGGAGTAGGGCCAAGAAGTCTAGACCATGCAGTTCTTGGATGTTTGAGACAGGAATAAGGTCTAAATAAAAGCTAGAGTATCAATTTGAAGGGGCAGATGAAGAGATAGGGCCAGGAAAGAGGCAACACTTAAACACCTATGCCACCACACCAGAATTTGAAATTTTAGAGTGAACATAGGAAGTCGAAGCATCCTGGGAATTCCTGGGTCTCTTAAAAATATCTTTAAGTGTTTTTTTATAGGACATCTGGGACTTTAACCATGAACAGAGAAGACAAAGCTCAGCTTCTAGGTCATGAATTTGAGAATGTTAAGTCATCAGTATGACAACAGCCAGAAGATGTAATAAATAAAATGATGAAGTATTCAAATACAATTCATAGGTTGGAAATAAAAACGGTTTCTGTCTAGGAATTCCTAGGACATCTCCTTCCTTGGATCTCTTATATTTCTTTACTTCTTCATCTCTTATTCTCTTCCTCCTAAAAAAGTCATTGCTA
>NW_006399992.1:2167030-2182980 GCF_000299155.1 Elephantulus edwardii | reverse complement strand
AGGGACAGCGCAGGAGAGGAAGGCCTTCTATGAGGTTGATGGATTCAGTGACTGGGATAATTGGGATGGGAGTGTCAGAGAGTGCAATTGGCACAGGACAGAGCGGAGTTTAGGGCTGTTGTACATAGGGCCGCAATGAGTTGCAAGTGTCGCGATGGCACATAACAACAACAACAACATAGTACTAATGGAGCCCTCATGGTTTACATGGTAAGGAGTTGTGCTGCCAATATAAAGGAGTGCAATCTGCATCCACCATCTACTCTATGGGAGAAAGGTGGACAATCTCTTCCCGTGAGATTTACTACCTCTGAAAACCTGCTGAAGGGTCAACTATGAGATGGTTCCTACTCAAAAGTATGTAAGAA
Organism: Elephantulus edwardii; assembly: GCF_000299155.1. NCBI lineage: Eukaryota > Metazoa > Chordata > Mammalia > Macroscelidea > Macroscelididae > Elephantulus > Elephantulus edwardii. The sequence goes on along the minus strand of NW_006399992.1, from coordinate 2,182,612 downwards.
CAACAACAACAACAAAAAACCAACAAAGGCCTCACAGTACTCTACTAGAGACTGTTAGGCTCAGGAGAAGCAAGTATGACTGAGAACAACATTTACAAATGTCTTCTCAATGAAGACAGCCACATCACTATCTGTGATTGCATTTGTCTAAATATTCAACCTTGCATTTAAATGAAGTGAATTAGTACATTGACTGTAAAAAAGACTCCTGATTTTTGATGCTTTCACTGAGAATCTACAAATGTGTGCATGCATATTACCTAAAGTTTGGATGGTTTAGCTGGTTGTTGTCGTGGTTTTTGTTTGTTTGTTTGTTTGTTTGTTTTTTTAAGGCGGAGACTGTGTTTTTCATATCATATGTTATTTTTTTTTAAGTTTACTATAACTCAGTCCATTTACAAAAACACAGTAAACAATCAAGCACTTATTGATTTATTTCTTCCCTGTGGTCTTGAAAATTATTTGTATGTCAGTATTTTAAAATTCTTTTCCTACGCAATGTCAAATAACTCTCTTATTAGTCTTCATCTAGGATTCACTTTTTGGCTAGCTTCTCACACAAAGCAAGTATGAGATACAATGGAAACGGGTTAAGGTAATTGCCTCGAGTAATACGTAGAATTATAAGTGCTTTGCTACGGGAAAAAATGTTGAGAATGTGAATAATGAAGACAGGATTTCTAAGTGGACAATCTTGAGCCTGATCCAGTGGTGTAAACTATGGGGAATTACCTTGCTAACTCAAACGTAAAACCTCAGTACTGCTGAGAATCCACCAGTGGTTGTGTATGGGGAAGATGGGCAGTCTCTTCACATGCGATTTACAGCCTCTGAAAACCCACTGGAAGTTCAGCTATGGATCGGTTCTGATTCAACTGCAATGAGTTTGATTTTCAGAGGAGGATATACATGTATATCATCTACATCCTTAATAAAGAAAAATTTTGTTTATAGAACATATAACTATGCAAAACTCTGCAGTGTTAAGAAAGAGCATGGAAGAGTAAATGGAAAAACACAAGCTTATCTTAGAGCATCAATTCTTCATATTCCTTGCTTTCCAAAGAATCTGCATGTTAAATAGTCCTGAAAGAAACTTGAAAAAGATAGAACATAAATCAATGTGCAATATTATTATTATTAGTGTTTAACATTCCTAATTCATCAATACATACTTTCCCTGACCCCAGACACCAATATGTTCTTAACATCCTTATTCGAGCTGAAGTTGGTCTATTCAAAGCTCTGGATACATTTAAAAATTATTATTATGAGCTTGTCACTGAGGTTCAAGTGTAGTTTTCACTCTTAGCAAATACTATCTAATGTTCTAATTATGTATGTCTACTTCATTTGAATTCAGAAATCTCAAAACCCCTTGTGCATAATTTATTTCCAAATGATTGCTCACGTCAAAATGACACAAGCTAAAAAGAGGAATAGTTAGTGAAATGAGGAGCTAGATTTTGGGTGCATGTTATTTTCCATGCTAATACTTTACTGGGCTGCCCACTACAAGAAGCTTCTACAAGCTTATTGTCAGTATATGTGCAGCTGGATGAGGGGCTTTGCTGGTGTTCTTAGAGGATAGTAGTTATGAGCTCAGAAAGTCAACACATGAGGTAACATGAGGAAGAGCAGTCCGTCCCTCCTACCTACCTAATGAAACTTTTCTATGGGCTTTCCAGGAGCTGGTTTCAAGAGTCAGCTAAGGAATATCCTCCCCCTTTGCAGATAGGTTCACGGAAGTTGTTTTCCTCAGTGGTAGATGAGTTCAAAAGTAAGAATACTACTACTTTTGAGTTCAACAGGAAGAATACTTCATTCTAAATTGATCTTATAGTAAGTAGAAGATTATAATTCACTATTATTTATTGCTATGGAATTGGAATAAACTTGTAATCCATTCTTTTGTGACTTTCTAATGGTTGTAAATTTCACAAGAAGAAATTGTCCATCTTTCTCATGAAGAGCAGTTGGTGAATTTGAACTGCTTGCCTTTGGGTTGGCATCACAATTAATGATCCACTAGGCCACCAGAGTTCCCTAAAGATCCTAAAGAATTATAATAAACTAATTTAAAAAAAGCATTTCCTGTGACAATACAATGTACATAGAATCTTCTCACTTTTCCTAACCTCCTTCTTCCGTGGTGACTAATTATTACCTTGTCTTTTTTTTTTTTTGTGGAGACAGATTTATTTCTGCCTTACAACAAGGGGAAACTTTAGAAAAGTGCTCTGGTGCCAAGTGTACGAAGACGGATAGGACCAATTAGATTTATTTAGAGAATGGTTCCTGGAAAGAGGTAAAGCACAAAGAGTTGTATTAGGAGACAGCTTGAGATGGATTTAAGGCAAGGAAAGTTATGACATGCCATGAGCAAGTCAAACCAAACAGAAAATGAAGACATTCAAAAGAGATGGAGAGATGAACTATATCCTAGAGCCCTCAACAAATGGGTTCACCCCTAGTGCATCCTGTTCCAGTGCTTGGTCTCCTTTAAGAACATCATCTTTGTTTCTCCAAGATGTCCTTAAAATAACTCACCTGTCACCTCTACAGTGTTTCCTGAAGCCAGTCTGAGTAAGGTTCTCCTCCTTGTTAACCAAATCAACAAAACATAAAACCATTTATGCAAAAGAAAACCACACTCTGTCTTCCTTCAAAGACTGCTAATAAGATTCCTTCTCAACTTTATGAAGGAGGGTTGTGTTTATCTCTACAGTGGGAGAAAACTTAGATAGTTGTCAGCTGTCATCGTTTTTGCTCTGACAGTTTATTGTCATTCAATGACTTTTGGTAATCTTGATATACAAAAGATCACCTGAACTCCTAGTCCTTTGCTGGCTGTGCTCAAATTATTGAAATGCAAATGAGCAACACATAAAACTTTCAAAAGTGGAGTAAGGTCTGAACTGGTAATAGGATCTTGTGTGTGTGTATCCTATAAACTCACAGAGGGGCGTCTGGATCGTTGGATGTGCCTTTCTGCCTCTCACTCCTTTACTCTTGAACTGATAATAGGATCTTATCAGAATTTCTTGTAGAAGTAGGAGGACTTCATTGATTTAGGCCACTATTGTGGCCCTGAATCCTCCTCTTGGAAGAAAGATTGGAGAAGGGAGTAAAAAAAAAATGAGACAGAGAGTGAATGACTGTGGATAAAACAACTAAGGGAGAATATACAGAGAATGAAGAAGTTTCATAGTCCAAAATTATCAGGGAAAAATTCCTTGCTGATCAAACTTCCTGGTTAGCAGGACAAAATTGTAATATACAGCACTGCCCTCTTTCAGTTCCTTAGGGAACTGATAGATAGGTGGATTTAGGTGTTTCCTACAGCCCTCCACTATGTCAAAACATCAACAATTCTTTGATTTCTTGCTGAGAATCTTTTGAGTACTTCTGTGTTGCAGCTCTCCAAAGTGGTAGCAAAGAGAAGGATCCAGAACTGCTTAGATTCCTCAAGAAAAGTTCAGAGCTCATTGCTATACTGGAGAGAATGAGAAGACTGGGGGTGAAGGCAGATGGAGCACTAGACACCTCAGGTCTAAAATGGCCACATCTCTCTTCACCATCGATTCGTGCATGTGGTATTCTCCTGCTGCATTCCTGCTGGTGTTCGTGCTCTCATTGCCAAGTGATGGATCTTGGACATTTCAGGTAACAAGTTACCTGCTGTCTGAGTGGAAGTATTTAAATGCCTGCTGTTTTTCATCATTCAAGTCATTTCCCCCTATGTTTCTCCTGCTAGGGGAGCAGGGCTGCCATATGTGCAGAGCCACCTGGCTAGCAAAACATGAGGATCATGTTTGATGTTGGATTTATTTGATGATGTAGAATTCCTAGCAGCTGAGTCTGTGCTAGATCTGCTTTGGATATTCAAGGGGAATCCTCTGGGCTCAAGTCTAAACTGAAAGATTGTGGGCGTGTTAATATGATTAACATTGTCTAACACCCTAAAATGAGAGTCCTAGTGGTGCAAATGCTGCCATGTTCCGCTGCTGACTAAAAGACTGGAGGTTTGAATCCACTTACAGATGCTTCAAAAGAAAGTGCTGGCAGACTACCGCTGGGGAAAGCCAATTAGCGAAAATCTTACGCACAATTACTCTGATACCCATGAAAACGTCATGAATTGTAGGTGACTTGAATTGGTTTGGTAATTTTGTTTAACTGTTGATGTTAGATGCTGTCAAGTGCAATTCATAGCAACCCTATGAACAATAGCTCTGAAGACTGTCCTGTCCGCGCCAATCTCACTCATAATCTCCAACACAGTCAAGCTCATTGCTGCAGTCACTGTCTCAACCCAACTGATTGAGGGTCGTCTTCTCTTTCACCTCCCGCGCCCCCGGCATAGTGTTCCTCTCTAAGAAACAACCTCTCCTAGAAACATGTCCAAAGTATGTGAGACGAATCTTTACCATTTTTGTCTCCAAGAAGCACTCTCTGGCTGCACCTTCTTTAAGACCTATCAGTTTGTTCTTTTGGCAGTCCATTAGCACTTTTCTCCAACACCACAGTTCAAAGGCATCGATTCTTCTGTCATCATTGTCCAGCATATTAGCTTCCAACCTTACAGACATTCCTTTTTAAGAAGGATACCATTCAGAAGTACGTTTATTATTCAGATGTAGAGCTTGAGTTTTGAGTTTAAATCTTGACTCCATTTCCATTACTGTTTGACTTGGAGCAAATCACCATCAAACTTCTCAAATTTGCAGTTTCTATCTTCCTTACATGAGGATAAAACAGTATCCATCACAGCAGGTTTTGTAAATTAAATGAGTTAGCGCCTGGAAAACCTTTACCCTTGTCTGTTAAACAATGGTACTGTTGTTAGGTGCTGTTGCATCAACTATGAGTTATAGCAATCCCACAAATAACATATTAAAATCCTGTTCTATCCTGTAGGATCTCATTACAATTTCCACCATGCTCAAATTCCAGAGTTGGAGTTACTGAGTCTCTCTGTCTGGTTGTGAGTCTTCCTCAATATCAGCTGTTACCTTGTTTCTAATGTGAACAGCTGGTCACTTTTTAAACCTTCTTTTATGTCTCCCTTACCCAGTTTATAATCATCAAAGTTAGCTTGTAGAAAAGATGTAAGATTTATTTTCTACTTTTCCCTTTAAATATTTTAGGAAACGGAACTTTGCAAGATTAATTTCAATGCCAAGCAGTTCAAAGGAGTGTAAATGCCGGCTCTTGTTGGTGGCCCTGCCTTTCAGGAAAGGTATAGATATGTGAGATACAGAGGCAATTATTATAATAATTCTGTGTTAAAAGTGTCTCATTTAGGGCTATTCCTTTTCTGCTGGTGAATTTGATGTTAGTGAAATTGTTTTGTCTCTTCAGTCCAAGATCTAGGCACATCAAAGGAATCAGAACTTCAGGGACTTTTAGTGGAAAGATACCTGTAGGACTATTTATATTTTCAGGTAGAAGCTTAATCTTTTGTCATGTTTGTGGGGACTCCCACAGTTCTGAAAGATCTGTAAAGTGTTAAGAAAGCATAACACAAAGAGGAGAAAGTGGCTTACGTTGTGACATGTGAAGATGGAATAGCAGGAGAAACTCATGGAAGTTTTTAGAGTGAAAAAAAGAAATAAAGGAGAAAAAATAAGAAAGTATGTTTAAGAAATTAAGTGTGGAAGAATGAAGTTTACATCTGAATTCATAACAGGAAGCTTTCTGGGAGCTTTAGAAATGGATAGAAACTTAGAAATTACCAAGATTAAGCTGTATAATTTGAAGTTACCTTAATCAGTGTGGCTTCTATGAGGTAAAAAAAAAAAAAAGAAAAGGCTTTCATGTTGATTTTAATTTTATCTTAAATTTTCCATTTTTTTACTTGTGCAAATTTACTTGTGTAAATTACGCTAAATAATCATGTGACTTTCAAAGATAATTGTTTATCTATGAAAAAAATCCTAGAAGTAACACTGAAATGGACTGAGAAAACAAAAAGTGAAGACATGTATTGACGTATTTTATTCCAAGTGCCTTACCAAATTTGAATAGTTGAGAAAATAGCCTTTTCATTTTATGTTTCTGAAAAAAGGGGGGTGGGGATGAAGGCAACCTTCATTTTAGCATTTCCTTCTGCAGTCAGACCCAGCCAGATGAAATACCAAATTAATAGACAACACTGGCAGCTGTAAACAAGCTAATCCTTTTATTTATTAGAGCACTAGAACATGCATAATACATGGGACTTTTGTTACCTGTAGAGAATTGCTCAGCTAAAGAAAGATAGAGTCAGCCCAAGTGGAAGAACATTTACATGACAGAAAATCTATATGTGTAGAAAAGAAGACATTCATTTATTAGAAAATTAGGAATGTTATTGAGAAAACTGTTGGCCTGAGTCAATCGATTTATTCACGATTAAGTAATTACTTTAAATGCAGCAAGTGTCCTGGTAACCAACTCAACTATTGCAACCTAGAACATTTTCTAATTATAATTGTTTAGGTTACTAATGAAGGATTAGGGCCAAGGAAGAAAATGAGATCCTACCTGGAGGTGAGACTTTAATAAAGGTACGTAATTTTAAATGAACAGAAAAGTACAACTATAGGTATATCTTTGTATAATAGTCATGCAACTGATTTAAACTTAAATATTTCTTTCTAATAGAGGCAAAAATTTAGGATTAAAATCATGTGAGGGAAATATTCACTAGGAAGTTGTATAATAAAGTGGATATTTCAGTATACCTTATATTTCTATAGATTTTCTATTAGGTAGGCTTTCAGAAGATTTGTAGTAAATGAGATTCTTTGAATAAAAAGAGGGAGTAGAGATAGAAGAGAAACATTTTCCACCTTTGACTCTCATTTTTTGTTGTTTCAAATACAGTGACCACATGGTTTCAGATGGTTGTTGTTGTTGTTATGTGCCATCGAGTCGCTTGTGACTCATAGCGACCCTATGTACAAAAGCCCTAAACTCTGCTCTATCCTGTGCCAATGGCACTGTCTCTGACACTCCCATCCCGATTATCCCAGTCACTGAATCAATCCACCTCATAGTGGGCCTTCCCCTCCTGCGCTGTCCACCCACTTTCCCAAGCATGATGTCCTTCTCCAAGGACCTGTCTCTCCTCAAAGCTAAAGTAATCGCCTGGATAGAGATTGAAGGCAAAAAGCAAATCTGAAGTCAAGGCTGACTCAGTGGCAGTGAGTTTGAGATTTATGTTGGGGGGAAAAGAAAAGTTAATTGTTTTTCTATTGGTTGTGGACAAAAAGGGTACAACCTTTGGAAGCAAGAGTCCAGATGTTGAGAGATAATGTTAAGTGAAAAAAGGTCTTCTGATTCTTCAATAAATAGAAGATTCTCTCTCCTCTCATCTACCTGCAGACTAAAAGGATTTCTGTTTTGACTGCCAAGGCTCAATCTCCACCCATGTTTGGGGAAAAAAATATGGCTGGACAGTAGATGACCAATCTCTATCTTTTATTTCTTTTTTAAATAAAACTTTTATTTTATACTGGTTTACTTACAAAGCTTGTATGTATTATTTTTCACATCGGATCTTTCCAATTTCCTTTACCCATCTCTCCCTCTTCCCATCAAATTGTGTGATGCTATGATTACCCCCGTTGCCCTCTGCTCCTGCCCTCTCTCCTTGGATCCTCATGTATATTTCACTCATTATCTTTCTTTTTGTACAATAATGATCTTGTACAGCAATTGTCTTTATATGGGACTAAGTTAGTTCACTCAGCATAGTGTTGAGTTGACTATGACTCATAGTGACCCTATGAATAATGGATTGCTGTCCTGCCCTATCCTATGCCATCCTCATAATCTTTGACATGCAGGAGTTCCCTACTGAAGTAGTGGTGTCAGTCCATCTTTTTGAGTCTTCCATCAACAGAGTTAAACTAAGAACTAAACCTGGTAATATATAAGAGTTTTGACTCTTGTTATGGAGTTTTTAGTACCATTGTGCACATAATGCTCTAGAATAAAACAGTAACTCCCAGGAAGAGTACTCCTAGGAGTTAACTGATAAGAGAAAGGTTTTAGATTTGAGGCCACCAGAAGGCACTTCTAAAGAAAGAGCTGGAAGTCTACTCCCTAAATATTAGACATTGAAAACATTACGATACACAGTTCCACTCTGACATGCACAAGGTCTGCATGAGTTGGAATCAACTAGGAGGATGACCATTTTTGTTGTTTTTAAAATAATTTTTTCTTTTGCATTTCTTCTGCTTTCCTGACCTGACCTTAGAATCTGAGCAAGAGTGTTGTATCTTTAACAAGTTTTTAAAGTATTTGAACAAGGAAGGTATTCTAAAGTAAAAGGAAGAACTAAATTTTCTTTCTTCGTTATGAGAAGGAAACAAAAAGTAAGCAATACAAAATCATTCCTGAAAGATAAGTGTTGTGTTATAACAACAGAGTTAAGACAAAAGCCCAGACTTTGAGCTTTCCCATCAGTATCTATCCCACTATCCCCTGCCATGACCATCGACTTCGTATAAAACCAGAAAACGTCATTTGCTAATCAAGAAAACCCTCCTGCTAAGACTAGCTCTCTGTGTGGTTAACAAGGAAAATTCTTTTAAAATGGCCTTTTCTCCCCTTACTTAGTGTTCCTGGCATCAAGGATAGTTATTTATATGTTTTTCGTTTGCTACTTGATTTATTTTGGAGACTGACACTTTTACAAGCTCACATCTCACAATGCAGACACTTTTTTAACTCCACAGAATGCAGTTGAAGCTACTTACTTGATGCCATGCCGAGCAAAACCTAGTTAAAGATTTCTCTTTGTGCTGCAATCCATCACTCCTTTTACATTTCTTTTTCAGGAAGAGTGTAAACTGCCTCCTAATTTTGGCATCTGTTACCTGTCTTTCTGGCTGCTTACTGTTGCTTTCTGATATCATCACTCTGTCAGGTAGACACTTGAGGATTTCTTTTGCTACCCAGGAGTGCAGCCAATTCCAAATTATCTTATAGCTGGTTGTTATTGTTAAGCTTCTGTCAGTATACTTATGATAGATGAGTGACTCATAGAAAATTAATTATAGAAATAGAAACTATCAGCTTTTATCAGCTGGTTCCTCTTTTATTTCTCTCCAACTTTTGCCTCTCAGTTTGCTGTAGGATGGTGGCTTTGGTTTTCTATGTTGCTGGAAACCATGCCACAAGTATATCAAATACAAGTTGTGTCACCCGTGGTGGACCAGTGTCAGTAGAGCTTCCAGGTGAAGACAGAAGAGAAAGAAAGCCCTGGTGATCTATTTAAAAAATTAGTCAGTCTCCTCAATCATAACGAAATATTGTGTGATATAGTTAGTTCTGGAATGAAGATAAATCCTCCGGGTTGGAATCACTCACACACTCACTGCTGTCCAGTTGGAACCTACTCATAAGTGGCTCTCCATTGTCTTTCTGTGGCTGTAGATCACACAGGAGGAGACAGCCTCTTTTTCTCTTGTGGAATCACTGGTGCATTTGAACCATCAGTGAAGCGTGACCTTTTCAATAAGCAGTCCAAGTCTCCATGAATTATGTTACTCACAATACACACAGCTGTAGTAATGGACTTGCATTCACAAAGATGGTGCAGATGGAGGTGAGGCGCAGTTCTATCATGCATGGAGTCACCATGAACTTGCCAGTAAGGTCAGCTGTCTTGATGGCAGCTAACAGAAATGTATTTATTTATTCCATCTTTGAAAAGAAATACTTTTTTTGCCTACAATACACCAGGAGCTTTAGAAAGCATAGTGAACCTTTGCATGGTCACCTGCTTGATAAAGCTCTAGTGTAGGTCACCTTGCCTCCAAATTTCCCACATGATTAGGACCCTAGAGTGTCCTACACTAGGACTCCATTCTTTTGACTTTCTTATTCTTTTTCTCTAGCTTCAAAATGTTGTTGGATGTCATGGAGTCCACTCTCACTCATAGGAACCTATGTATAGCAGAATGAAACATTGCCTAGTGCTGTGCCGTCTCCACAATTGTTGCAGAGTTTGAGTCTACTGTTACAGCCACTATGCCAATATACTTCACTGAGGATCTTCCTCTGTTCACTCTCTACCAAGTATAGAGCCCTGCTATAGGGCCTAGTCCTTCTTAATAACATGGTCAAAGTAGATGAGATGAAGTCTCAATACTGTTGTTTCTTACAAAACAGACTACCTCATTTTTTTCTTTTTTGACAGTTTACACAGGAGAGGAAGACCTTAGATGAATTGGATTGACACAGTAACTGGAGTAATGAGGGAAGGTATACCAGAGACAGTGAGATTGGCTGAGGATAGAACAGAGATCAGAACCATTGTGCATAGGGTCACTATGAAATGCAGGTGACTTGATGGTACATAACAGCAACATGGTATATTCAGTATTCTGCATGTGTATAAAAATATTTCTATCCTCTTTTCCTTTCTCATGAGCTTTATCCTCTTTTTTTTTTAAATACTGACTAAATCTGGTAGATGGAATTTTGTGCCTTACTTTTCTAACCAACAGAGGCCATTTTTGAAAATAGAGGTTTTAAGATGATGTGAATGCATGTATGGATAATTACTAGGTTAAATATTGGTCAGATACCTTTATCAGAGTCTAAAAGAATGAATTCTTAAATAAAAGAAAATATTTTCTCTCCGATGGAGAAGGCTGAGCTGGTAGCTATTCTAAGAGTGTATTTTACTTCCTCAAAGTCAATCAAACACCTAGATTCTATTTATGTTGTGCCATCATTGTGCAGAGTGCTAACCTCATGCTAGGCAGGCTCAATATATACCCTTATCTCTTAGGGAAAGGGAAAGGGGATGGAGGATATATAGTCTCTGTAAAAACTTAATCTTGAAATTGTACAAATCACTTTTGTTAAATCTTACTGACGAGAATTACCTTCAAGCCTACATCTTCTTTCAAGGAATTCTGATAACTGCAGTCCCCAGCTTAGTAGTCAAATGCCTAGTTAAAACTCTAGCAGGCTATTTTCTTAATAAAAAAAGAAAAAATGAATATTCCGAGAAAATAACTGTCTCTACCTCAGCATGTGTAGAATCTTTTCATAAGGGAAGTACTTGTGAGATATCTTAGTTCCTGGACATATACAGCAGAGAGAAATGGTTCTATCTGCAATACACCCTTTTAAGTGGAAATAGTTAAAAACGGGTTCTATTTCAATTAACTGTTAATGCATTTATTCCTATTCCCAATGCTTTCTAAGGAATCTGTGGACACTGAGAACATCTATAGGAGCCCTGCTGGTGCATGGTTAAAAACTTGTCTACTAACCAAAAGGTAAGTGGTTTGAATCCATTAGCTGCTTTGCAGAAGAAAGATGTGACAGTTGGCTTCTGTGAAGATTTACAAGCTTGGTAGAATTTTGGGGCAGAGTCACCATGAGTTGAAATCAACTTGTGGGCAACAGGTTTAGTTTTTGGTGAAGTTTATCTATTTTGACTTAAAGAGGCATATTATTAACTCTTTAGGGACTAATGCCATTTTTACACAACCCTTGCAGTTTCTTATTAGGTGTTGTTGTTGTTGTTATGTGCCATCGAGTCGTTTGCGACTCATAGCGACCCTATGCACAACAGCCCTAAACCCTGCTCTATCCTGCGCCAACCGCACAGCCTCTGACACACCCATCCCGATTACCCCAGTCACCGAATCAATCCATCTCATAGTGGATCTTCCCCTCCTGCGCTGTCCCTCCACCCTCCCAAGCATGATGTCCCTCTCCAAGGACCCGTCCCTCCTGGCAACATGTCCAAAGTATGTCAGACGAAGCCCCAGAATCCTTGCCTCCAAGGAGTAGCTTGGTTTAATCCTCTCCAAGATGAATCTGTTTGTTTTCCTGGCAGTCCACGGTACATTCAGTACTCTTCTCCAGCACCACAGCTCAAAAGCATCAACTCTCCTTCTGTCCTCCCTAGTCAATGTCCAATTCTCTGATGCATAACAAGCGATTGCAGAGACCATGGCCTGTATCAGGCCTGACATAATTTAATTATATCTGTACATGTTCATTTGGGCATCTCTGGTTATTCATGTAGAAATTCTTTGCATTTTACTGAAACTTTGGTATGAGTTTCATTTTGATTTTTTTTCTTTTTTGCCCAAGTTATTTCAAGTCAGTTTAGCAAATAACTTAGGATAAGTATGGTACTTGGTGCTGTGGAGATAATACAAAGATAGATACAGTCTTTGTTTTTCAGTGCCTCAAAATGTAGGAGGTGAGAATAACAAATATGTAAAATGTTTTGAATACAGCACAGATTTAATAAAAGCAATTCTAATAATTGTTTGGGAGTCTTTCTCTCCTTTGCTGATATTCCATCTTTCAAAGCATGATATACCTTTATAATGCATTGCCTTGTCTAGCTACATGTCCAAATAAGTGCCCCTCCCCCCCCCAATGAGCTGGATTGACATGGTGACTTTAACGATGGACTCTAGTGTATCAGAGAAAATATGGTTGGCACAGGTTATGGCAGGGCTCAGACTGGCTGTTCACAGAGTTGTTTTGAGTCACACTTGACAGCTTCTAACAATAATAATAATTCTAGTTATACAAAGAAAATGCTATAGGAGCACATGTAGAGAAGGTAATTCTGAATCTGTCAGGAGAGACTTCATGGAGACTGGGATTTACTCTTGTGTTTCACTTGGTATGTTGTTGTTATGTGCCATTGAGTCATCCGAACTCATAGTGATCCTATGTACATTAGCTCTGAACCCTGTCCTATCCTCAGCAAATCTCATTGTCTCCAACAGACCTAATCCCATTTCTCCAGTCAGTGAGCCAACCCTCTCATTCTGGACTTTCCTCTCCTATGCTGTCCCTCCATCCTTCCAAGCATGATGTCCCTCTTCAAGAACTGGTCCCTCCTGTCCACGTGCCCAAAGAATGTTAGGTAAAGCTTCACAATTTTTACCTTCTAGGGAGTAGTTTGGTTTCACCCCCTCCAAGACAGACCTGTTTGTCCTCCCATCAGTCTATGATATGTTCAACACTCTTCTGCAGCACTACCACTCAAAGACCTTCATCCTTCTTCTGTCATCCTTTGTTATTGTCTGGCTCTCTGATGTGTAGCTAGTAATTGCAATGACCATGGATTGTATCAGGTGCACCTTAGCCTCAAGACTGACATTGTTGCTTTTTAGTACTCTAGAGAGATAACTTGACAGCAGACTTTCCCAGTGCAACTCATCTTTTGATTTTTTTGACTGCTGGAGACAAGAGTGTTGATTGTGGAACGAAGCAAGATTAAGTTGTTAACAATCTCAATCTCTTATCCATCTATAAAGCTGTCAATTAGACCAGTGGTAATTTTCCTTGATGTTGAGCTTCAATTCATATTGAAGACTACAGCCTTTGACCTTATACAGCAATGCTTATGATCTCCTCAGTTTCAGCAATCAATATTGTGTCATCTGCACCATGTAGGTTGTTATCAGTCTTCCTCCAGTCCTAATGCCACATTTTTCCTCATAAAGTCCAGCCTCCTGAATGATCTGTTCTGCATATAGATTGAAAAGATATAGAGGTAGGATGCATTCCTGACTTGGTATTGACAGCCAAAACCTTTTTTATTTAAATCTTAGGATTTGATAACAAGGTTCATAAGTAATTGTGCTGCTAACCCAAAGACCATGCCTCTCTAGAGTTTCGAATCCACCAGCAAATCAAGAAGAGAAAAATATGGGCAATTTACAGCTTTGGAAACCCATTGGAGAAATTGGATTTTCATTTCAATAATTAACATACTTTATTTTGTGGTATTGATTACAAGCCCCACAATGTAACAGAATACTTCATACTTCTTTCTGTTTACAATTTCTTTTCATCCTTCTCACCTATACCTTCCTGCTTCCTGAAACTTATCCTTGGACAAAAGCTACTCTTGTAATCTTGTGTGGATAATTGTTCTAAGACGTGCATATCTCTTTGCTTGACTGAAAATTGAGCCATGGGGATGAGTCTCCATGAAGCTGAGTTCTGTTACAGACTTGAAGATGAGCTAAGGGCCCCTTTCTCATTCACTCTGTCTCTATCAGATCTGTATTCCTAGTCTTTGTGGCTTTGAGGTTAGCCTCACATTTTTCTCCAACCCTATGCTACACCTTCTATTGTGATCTCTTAGGGCCAAAGTCTTTCCATGGTAGGTTTACAATTCTTAATAACTTTGTTGAAACTTAGGGTCTAAAGCTTCAAGAAGGGGCTAAGAAACCTGTTATAAGATTGCTAATTTTCAGAGTCAAATTGTTGAGGTCTTCGCTTAGCAAAGTAAGAGGATAAGATCATATGGGATATCTTGAATTGCTGTGTGTGAGAGCAGTGTGTGTGCATGTTTGGGTGGGAGTTGGCTCTTGAGATGGAGGGACTGACTGACAGATATTTTTACCTATGTAGATGAGAAGAATTAAGAATCTAAACTAGGACTGAGACATTCATATAGGAATGGAAATAAGATTGCTAGAGTTGGATAACAATTAGAAAGAGAAAAAATTAGATGGCCATTAGTTTTCACACCTAAAAACCACTAAGAGGATGATCTTGTTAGTAATTGCCATACGACTGATTTCAACTCATCGAGACCTTATAGGTACATGGCAGAGCTGCTATGGTTTCAAGGTTTCAAGACTGTGATCTTTCTGAAACAGTTGCCAGACTTGTCTACTGCGGTGCTTCTGGGCAGGTTTGAATTGACAACCTTTCAGGTAGTAATTCAGTACTTAACATTCTGAAAACTCAAGAAGATAACATCATTAATAAAAATCTTTAAATATTCACTGGTTACACAAACACATTTGTGGAGATTATTCAAAGGACACTATAAAAGGACTTTGAAAACTAGGTGCTAAATATAATGCAAGTTGACATTTTAAGCTCTGCATTCTAGTGTGCTGTCTGGAATGCAAGACCATGGCTGTTCGGTTTCCCATGGAATGCCTAATGTTTCTCATCAGCAAGGGACTGCCCATCTTTTCAGCACTGCACTTGGAAGATTCAAACCACTGATTTTTGGGCTAGTAGTCTAGCATGTGATATACCATGCCAGCAGGACTCTTGGCAAATAACTCACCTCTTTGCAGGTAGAATAGACACATAGATGACCCTGCAGTGGGGTTTCACAGGCTGTAAATAGTATAGTAAAAGATTAGCCATCTTTATCCCACAGAGATGCTGGTGGATTCAAACCAACTGGAAGGAGTCACTTTTGAAATCACAGTGCAATTCTCCACACACTAGGCCACCAGCCCTTCTCTATCTTGGCAAATAGAGGACAATACATGTTAACATAAAAAGTTCTATAAATTACTTTAAAGAGTAACACGTTAAACCTTATTTAACCTATTTCATTTTGCCTTGAACCCTTCTGTTGAAAAATCTCTGATAAATGCCTTACCAAGTATTCTCCAGAATGTAACTCAGAGAGACATTGCTTTAGGTCAATATAGGTTTAAAACTCAAGTGGACACTATAGAAAATCCAAAAAGAGAAAGGAATTGAGCTGTCTGTCTGTCAGTAATGTATCTTTCTATCCACTGCATGGAACTAAAGGCAGTGATGTTTTCGCAAGGG
>NW_006399992.1:2165263-2166930 GCF_000299155.1 Elephantulus edwardii | reverse complement strand
GAGAGAGCCACGAGAGGCTTGGACTGGCTGACCTTTTGTCCCTTCACCTGATCACAGGTTTTAAAAGACTTGCCATCAATTTCAAGTGTCTTTAAAGCTCTAAATATGGCCCTAGGACTTTACTCTTTAAACTGGAGTTCAAGATGATGGTCACAAGCATAACCCAGAGGCAGTTTTGAGTACTTTAAAAGCTTCATTTAGTTTTCAAATGTTTATCAGTGCTCCAAGGCCAAGGAAGGCCAGGGAGGCTTTCAGAATTCAATGGGAAAACAAGAAAGGACTGGCCCAAGACCTAATTATATTTTTTTGCAGGATACACATTCTGTTGTGGGGGAAAATTTGCACACATGAGCGTGTGCGAACACACACACACACCCACACACCCCAGGATTTGCACTTAATATATGCTCTATAGACCTCCTTTGTGGAAGAGGTAACATAAAGCAGACAGTACAACAAATACCAGTAACGTTTATTCCATCCTATGTAGAATTTTTAAGAAAGAAAATAACATTTAAAAATTCATTTCAGTATAGCCTTGTGGAAAAAAAAAACCATAGGGAATTTTAGTATTCTTTATATATGTCAGGCAACATTATAATAACTATATTACTTGGACACCATGCTACAATTAATATGACTGGAGTTGCTACTTGAGATGTCTCATTGTTACACGAAATCTCAACTTCTGTTACTGCCTGTCTTATAACTACTGGTCATGTTTGCCTCCTGTAAGGAAAAAAAAAAAGAATGTTATTTCATGAATGATGAAAGTGCTAGAAACCCAAGACTTACAGCTCTTGTGCTCAAAATGTTCATGCAGCTCTTGTCTGATTAAAGGTACTGATCATTGAATATATTCCTTTTACAGTGTAATTCTTGGGTTACCAAGGTAACATTGAGGTTAATCAGCAGCCGCACACTTTGCCTAATTGAGGGAGAGCACTTCAGCTCCCACTTCAGTCTCTGAGAGATAACAATCTTCTTTCCTTTATTTCAGTCTGACATTTGGAGGCTATTTCAGGTGCTCTTAACTTTAGAACCATTTTCCTCTCTGGCCCTGACATCTGGCACTTCACCCTTATATCGACTGTATTTGCAAAGACCATTTTCCATTTGCTGTATGTAAACTGGATCACACTTTTGGCTTCTGTTCTCTGGAACTGTAGTAAGAAGGTTGAATTGATACATGTGTACATTAACATCAGTTCCCTGGAATGTGCTTCCTATTTACTTTTTTATTCTTGATTTTGTGAACTCTTGACCAGTTGAGTGCGCGAACGTGAAAGAGATTTTGTTTGAAGTAGGGCCTTGAGGAGATTTTACTGAACTGGCTGAAAGTTCATAGCAACATATCACAATGCCAAGCTAGTAAGGACATTTCTCAGGTATTATTTTCAATGTTGCCACCTCTTGTAACTCCACTGTTTCTGAAAAAGTGTAGAAAGTTACTCAGTACAACCAAAGAATCGGATAGTAGTCAGCCTCACTCAAAGCTACAAAAGTGAACACTCTTGAATTGTTGAAGTCTAATATATTGTTATATAGCATCCAACATAAGGAAACATTGTCTAAGAGAGCAAGTCTATGAGATTGTGCAAAAATAACCTCTATTGGGGAGCTCTGGTGGCCTAGTGGCAGGGAGCTGCAACTACAATCCCAGAGGC
>NW_006399992.1:2163830-2164963 GCF_000299155.1 Elephantulus edwardii | reverse complement strand
TGCTGAACTTTCTTGTGGATTTGAACTGTGAATCTTCTGGTTGGCAGTGAAGCCAACCACTAGGTCTCTGCTCAAGATACTGATATTCAATTAGATTAATTTTGGCTGTGAGTACACCCACTTATTTTTAAAAAATTAAAAAAATAAATTTTAGTGTTTGGAGTCTAAAGAGTTGGTGACCAGCCAGTTAACCGAATTGTTTTGACTTATCTATAGCAAACTAAAATGAAGGAAAAGCAAAGCAAAAACTTAAGGAAGAAACTAACAGTAGCCTATACAAACAATGATCGCTTATAGCCTGAGACAAGAAGAACTAGATGGCACCAGGCTGCCGCTATGATGGGCACATCTAACCAGGGGCCCAACAGGAAGTCATGAAAAGAATAGGAGAAAAATGTATAATGAAATTTTAATTTGTATAAACAGTCAGAATTATTATACCGAAAGAGACTAGAGGGATTGACAGGATTATTGTTCCAAAATACTCTTTGAACTTGGACGTGAAACCTCTCCCAGAGATCACCTTTAAGCCAGATAATAGATTTGGCTTAGAAAAGAAACAATATCGACTGTAAGTGATGTGCTTCTTTAAACAATCAACTCTGTGAGACTAAACGGTCAACATTTATCTAAAATGAAAGGCAAAGAATGGCAGGGAAAACAGATTAATGAATTGGGAAAAAAATCAAAACACAAATAATAAGAATACTAATTCATTGTGAAAAACATAATGTCAGGGAACAAGTTGTTAATTGTGAATCTAATTTGAAACCACAGATGTAATCGGTCTGATTCCTATGCATACCATCAGGTGAAATCCATAAGTATAGATGGCATTTGTGTTTCTTATAAAACATATTTACAATGAATAAATCATTGATTGTGTAAAATTCTATCATTCTAAATCCAGCTTCATTTCTGTCATCAAGTCCATGTTTTCTAACTACTGATCCTTCTCTATTCCCAACTTTTGCATTCCAGTCACCCATCATTATCAATGCATCTTGATTGCATGTTTGATCGATCTCTGACTCCAAAAGTAGGTAGAAATCTTCTCTTTCCTCTTTTTGGCTCTGTTTATTGGAGGATATATCTGAATGAAAGAAAGGTGACCTAACAGAGTGTGGAAACTA
>NW_006399992.1:2096357-2159085 GCF_000299155.1 Elephantulus edwardii | reverse complement strand
AATGATACCTTTCTATTGTGGTGTTGGAGAAGAATACTGAATATCACATAGATTGCCAAAAGGGCAAACATAATTGTCTTTGAAGAAGTACAATCAGGGTGACCTTTAGAGGCAAGATAGTGAAACTTGTCATGTGCCATCAAGTTGCCTGTGACATGTGGCAACCCTATGTACAACAACTATGAGTCCTGAGCCAATCTTATAGACTCTGATATAACTGCCCCCATTGCCTAGTTACTGTGCCAGTCCATCTCATCAGGGCTCTTACTCTCTGGGCATGCTGTCCTTAGAAAAAGACATCATACTGGGAATGGTGGAGGGTCGGAGAAAAAGAAGACCTTCAACAAGATAAATTGACACCAACTGGAACAATGAGTTTGAGCATATGAAGATGTCAATGATCAGATCTGTTGTTGACAGTGCTGTTATGAGTAATATTCCCTCCATTTTCTTTTGATACTTCCTGGATCATTTAAGATTTTGTCCATAGGACGTGTCAGTGTTGCAACTTGAGGCTTTATTATTTTTTTTTTTTAGTTCTTCTGGAGACATGCCAAATGAATTATTCCCTTTTTATTCTCCAAATCCAATTCTTTGTGTATTCTGTTATAATACTTTGTTTTGTTTTCTTGAGCTGCCTTTTAAAATCTTCTGTTCAGCTTTTTTTACTTCAACACCTCTTCCCTTTGTTTTGGCTTCTCAATGCTTAGTGCAATTTTCAGAGTCTCTTCTGACATTTATTTTGTTTTGTTTCTTTCTCATCTGTCTTTGTAATTACCTTTTGCTTTCTTAAAAAATAATAACTTTGATAGCATCCTACAAGTCATCTAGTCTTTGGTCATTAGTGTTCAATGCCTTAAACTTACTCTTGAGATTTTTTAAAAAATTTTATACTAGTTTATTTACAAAAGACATTGTTTTAAAAATCAGATTCTTTTCATTTTCCTCACCCCCACCCATCAAATCTTACAACCCCATGATTAATACCCCCTTTCCTTGTACATCCTCGTTCCTCTGCTTGCAACCTCTCCCACGCCTCTTGCATTCTTATATTCATTCTACAATAATGGTTTTATACAATTTTGGCCTTGTAGGCCTGAGTTAGTTCACTCAGCATAATGCTCTCCAGTCCCTCCCAAGTTAGTTAATAATTTACAAAATCATTGATCCTATGTACTGCATTGTGTGAATGTAGCATAATTTCTCAGTCCATTCGTTTGTGGTTGGACATTTGGGCTGTTTCCATGTTCTTGCAATGGTGAATAATGCTGCTATGAACATTGGTGTACAAATCTCTGTGTCTCGGTTCTCATTTTCTCAGGGTACATTCTATGTAGTGAAATAGTGGAGTCATAAGGAATTTCTATGTTCATCTTTTTGAGGAAGTGCCAAACTGCCTTGCACAAAGGTTGTACCATTTTACAGTCCCACCAACAATATATAAGAGTTCCTTTGTCATCACATTCTCTTCAGCATTTAGTACTTGCTGCCCTGTTAAACTTTGCCACTCTTACTGGAGTGAGTTGGTACCTCATTGTGATTTTGATTTGCATTGCTCTTATTGCCAGTGATTTGGAGCATTTCTTCATATGTCTGTGGCCATTTGAATATCTTACTCTGTGAAAATTCTTTCTATGTCTTTTGTCTTTGTCCATTTTGTAGTTGAGTTATCAGTCTTTTGTTCATGAAGGCCCAGGAGTATTCTGTAAACTTTTGTTACAATACTTTTGTCTGAGATGGCATTACCAAATATTTGTTCCCAGTCTGTAGGTTTTCTTTTCACCCTGTTGGAAAAAGTTTTTGTTATGCATTGAGATTTAATCTTTAGAAGGTCCTGTAGATCAATTTTACCCCTTTCAGATTGTGCATTTCTGGTTACATTTGGAAATATCTTTATACTTTGGACTAGTGCTTCTAAGCTTGATCTCAGTTTGTCTCTTATGAACATTATGGGTTTGGGCTTTACTCCCAGGTGTCTGATCCATCTTTAGTTGATTTTTGTGTATGGTGTGAGATGTGGATCCTGTTTCAGCTTTCTGCAGGTGGAAGTCCAGTTTTGCCAGTACCCTTTTTTGGAGAGGTTATCATTTCCCCATTTGATAGCCTCGATAGAAAAGTATCAACAATATAATCCTACACCTCTAGATAAAAAGAAATTACAAGGACAAGAGCTGAAATCCTTGAGACAGAAAATAGCAAAACAGTTGAAACCATCAATAAGACCAGGAGCTGGTTGTTCAAAAGAGTCAATAAAATTGACAAACCACTGGCAAATTTAACAAAAGACTAATAACTTGATTAAGAAATGGCAGAGGTGACATCACAACAGAACCAGAGGAAGTTAAATAGATAATATCAGAATACTATGAAAAGCTAGACTGTGATAAATTTGAAAACTTATGGGAAATAGACAAATTCCTTGAAATGCATCCCCTGCCCTGACTGACAAGGACAGATATTGAACACTTGAACAGATGCACCACAAGAAAAGAAATTGTAAAGGTCATAAAAAGACTTCTCCATAAAAAAAGTCAGATGATTTCACAGATGAATTCTACTAAACATTCAGAGAAGATTTAGCATCCATTCTACTTAAATTATTTTAAAAATTGAAGAAGAGGATCACTTCCAGAGTCATTATATGAAGCAAGCATAACCCTAATACCAAAATCATGCAAAGATATTACCAGGAAAGAAAACTACAGACCAAGATTGCTCATAAATACAGATGCAAAAATCCTTTACAAAATCCTAGCCAATACAATCCAAAAGCACATAAAAAATATAATTCACCATGACCAAGTGGGATTCATAACAAGTATGCAGGGAAGGTTCAATATAAAAAAGCCCAATCAATGTAATTCACTACATTAACAAAGTAAATAACAAGAACCATATGATCTTAACAATTGATGCATAAAAGGCATTTGACAAAATCCAACATGGTTTCCTGCTAACGACACTCAGCAAAATTGGAATAGAAGGGAATTTCCTCAACATAGTGAAAAGTATACATGCGAAACCAAGAGCCAACATCATTCTCAATGGAGCAAGACTAAAAGCATTTTCCTTGAAAAGAGGGACAAGACAAGGATGCCCACTCTCACCACTTCTTTTCTATATCGTATTGGAAGTGCTTTCAAGGGCAATATGACAAAAGAAGGAAATAAAAGGCATTTATATCTGCAAAAAGAGATCATTAAACTGCCACTATATGCAGTTGAGATGATGGTGTACACAGAAAACCCCAAAGATTCAACAACAACAACAAAACCTGTTAGAGTTAGTGGACCAGTTTAGTAGAGTGGCAGGATATAAGATCAATATCCAAAAATCAATAGGATTCCTCTATAGTAACAAAGAGAACTAAAAGAAGAAAATCAAGACAGCAATACCATTTATAATAGCCAACCACAGAATGAGATACTTGGGAGTGAAGCTAACTAGAGATAAAAAGACTGATACAAAGAAAACTTCAGAGAATTTCTTCAGGACACATTAAAAAAATCTAAAGAAATGGAAAAATGTGTCCTGTTTATGGACGGGAAGACTCAATATTGTGAAAATGACAAGCCTACCAAAAGCAATCTATATGTTCAGTACAACCTCAATCCAGATACCAAATTCAGTTTTCAAGGAGGTTGAAAAAGAAATTATTAAATTTATTTGGAGAGGCAAGAGACTCTGAAAAAGCACATCACTTCTGAGAAACAAAAATTAGGTTGGAGGCATAGCACTTCCTGACTTCAAAACCTACTACACTGCAGTAGTAACCAAAACAGCATGGTACTGGTACAATGACAGGCTTATAGAACAATGGGACAGAACTGAGAACCAAGAAATAGATCCAGCTATCCATGATTAACTGATATTTGAAAAGGAAGTCAAAGCTATCAAATTGAGATGGTCTTTAAATCCAGGTGAGATAGATGCAAGGTTATATTTTGGTTTTTGCGGACTTGTTTTTCATTTTCTTCAACTTCAATTTCAACTTGCACATCAGTAAATTAATGGTCTGATTTACAGTCCATACTTGGTCTGGTTTTGAATAAATTACTGAATGTACTAAATTCACTCATTCTATCTATTGTCTCATATCTGTCACCAAGTACATAATTTCCAATTACCATTCCTCCTTGTTTCTAACTTCTGTGTTCTATTCTCCAATTATTACTAATGCCTCTTGACTGTATACCTGGTCAATTTCACACTGCAAAAGTTAGTAGAATTCCTCAATTTCCTCATATTTGGCTTTTAGCTGTTGGTACATATATTTGAATAATAGGTGCATTAATCAGCCTTCCTTGTACACTTATGGAAAATATTCTACCACTCCCAGTGTTCTATTTCAAGATAGATCTATCTTGCATACAACTTTCCTTGCTAAGAATGAGCATGACTTGAAATATTTGTTGCAGAATATTAAAGACTGCAATCTTCAATATAGATTACATCTCAACATCAACAAAACAAAGATCCTCACCATTGGGCCAATAGACAACATCATGATATATAGAGAGAAAAGACTAAAGCTGTCAATGATTTAATCTTGCTTGGATCCACAATCAACACCATTGGTACCAGAAACCAGGAAATCAAGGCATACTGCACTAGGAAAGACATTCTGCTCTAGGAGAGTCTACCGTCAGGAACTTCTCCAAAGTACTAACGAACAATCACGTCTGCTTAAAAACTAGGTGCATCTGATTCAAACCATGGCCTTTCCAATTACCTGCTAGACGTCTGAAAGCTGGACAATAAATAAGGATGACAGAAGAAATATTTATACCTTTGAGTTGTGGTGCTGGATAAGAATAGTGGAGCTTTGTCTTACATACTTAGGACATATTATTAACAGAGGCTATTCCATGGGAAGTAACATCATGTTTGGAAAGGTTGAGGGTCACTAAAGAGAGAAAGACCCTCAATGAAATGGACTGACACAGTGGCTGCAGCAATGGAATCAAGTATAATAGATATGATGAGGGCAGCACAGAATAAGATAGAGGTCTGATCTGTTGTCATTCGTAGAGTCACTATGAGTCTTACTTGACTCGATGGCACTTAACAACTATGTGAGACATAGTCAG
Organism: Elephantulus edwardii; assembly: GCF_000299155.1. NCBI lineage: Eukaryota > Metazoa > Chordata > Mammalia > Macroscelidea > Macroscelididae > Elephantulus > Elephantulus edwardii. The sequence continues at coordinate 2,153,995 of NW_006399992.1, read as the reverse complement.
TTTGATTGCATCTAACAACAACATTTCCATATAATATGAATTGGAATTTCCTACAAACATATACATAGAGACGGCTTAAGTGTCAAATATCATTAATCAATGACTTATTAATTCTAAATACCTTTTCTTCTTTCTTTTTATTTTTTTAAAAGCAAAGCATAAATGGCAACTTCACTGCATGACATGCACCAGCTGAATACATCTTTCGAAAAAGACAATGGTGAAATCATAACAAGGCTATAGGCTGACTGTGAAAGCTGAAGAAAGTCAAGACAAGTACACAAGTTCCAAATCATGGCCTTCACTATGTCTGAAATGAACTTAAAGACCATCTCAAGAATGGTTTTGATGCATTGAAAGACCAGTTGAGCTGTGGGACTTCAAGGACATCATGCATGAAGAAACCAAGATATCATTATAAACATATGAAGGAAAGAAAAGACTAAAATGGATGTCAGGAAAGACTCAAACTTTTCTGGAACATAGAGAAGCTAAAGCAAAAGGAAAAAAAGAACAATGAAGAAAGAGATCTGAATATAATTCTGATTTTTGAAGATTAATAATATAACAAAATATAAAAAGACCTGGGATTAGAAAAGGAAAAGAAAGGGGGGGAAAAAAGAAAAAAAGGAAGAGCAAGCTTGGTATTTCTCACACTAAAAGAACATAATAAAGAAATTTCAAATGTTTAATTGTAATATTGATGGGTTCTATGGGCAATATATTGGACAACCTGTTTTTGTTGTTAGATGCCATTTTCGTTGTTATGTATGGTTGAGTTGAAACCAACTCATAACTGACCCTCCAGAAGGTTTTCAGAGGCAGTAGCATAGGAAGAGATTGCCCATCTTTCTCCTGTAGGGTAACCTATTGATCTAAACTGTATGCCGTTTGACAGCACAATTTCTTACCACTAAGCCACCACAGCACAGATTCAATTCATAGATACCCTAGGTACAACAAAATGAGATCCTCCCAGTCCTGGACTGACATCCAACCCCAGATTGGACTGACAATCTCTGCTGTGCTTAAACTCATTGTTGCAGTCACTATGTTGATTCTTCTCCTTGAGGATCTTCCCTTCTTCATTTTCACTGACCCTACACTTTAGCCAGCATGATATCTAAGAACTGGCCCTTACCAACAAGTTGCCCACATTTTTGGGATGATATTTCACCATCTTTGCTTCTAAAGAGAACCTTGGCTTCATTCCTTCCAACGTAGATTTGTTTGTTCTTTTGGCAGTCAAATAAATATTCTTTGCCAACACTACAATTCAAGGGCATATATTCTTCTTTAATCTTCATTATCCATTGTCTAACTGTTATATGCATATGAATAAAGTGACAATAATATGATTTAGATTACATAGGAAGCCATTTCAGCAGTGGATGCCACTCCTTCTTCCAAGCTTGTTTTAATCGGGAATCTCCACCAAACACTGTCCACCATGGGTAACCATTATTGCATTTTGCACATCAGTGTCACAGTGTTTAACATCACAGCAACCATGAGTTACTTCTGTACAGCAATGCACAGATCAGTGCTATACCATGTAGAAGAATGTTTGACAAAAAAGCTATTTAAGCCTGAGTGCCCCAGACTAAATGAGAATTTGGGAACACTTAATTGTACTCCTGCAGAAGCTGTACATAGACTAAGAAGATAAGTAGATATTGTAAAGTTTAAAATAGGAAATATATGAGTCAGGCTTTATCCTTTATTCACACTTATTTAATATATTTACTGAATAATCAGAGAAATTGAAGGACATGATGAAGAAAAATACAGAATCAAGATTAGAAGTCTCATTAAACACCTTTTATAACTTTATTTAAAAATCATAAAATTTCTAACCAGTGTATAGTATTATCATTGTAGCCATAAGTTGGAAAGCTTCTCATAGAATAGAAATGCTGAATTAAAAAATGCTGAATGATGACTAAAATAATATTATATTTTATATACAACCTAGAGCTCCCATACAGCACAGAAATACATATTATAATCTAGTATTTTAGAAACCAACAATCTAAAATTTTCTATGTGGTATGTTGTTATTAGGAGCTCCTTTTGAAAAAGGAAGTATATTTAGAACACTTATTTTATAATTATGTAATAGGTTGTTGTTGTAAGTGTCTGAAAATTACAACAGTGTTTAGCAAGAGTTCCTTCCTACCTAATAGGGATGACTCAGTGAAATACTAGTGGTTAGTGTGGGTTTTGCCATCTAGACAATGCCAGTTATGGAAGATGGCTTCCTGAAAGTGTTCAAATCTGGTATGTGATATTGAATATATAACATCAAAATATATATGACCATTACCATGCTTATGTCCGGTCAAATTATTGAGGTACGTGGGGGTAAAGGAAAATTCAGAGTATGTAAACTCTCAGCATTGTATCCAAATTGTTTATTCTTATTCCCTAGCCCCATTCTTTCCATATCTTTAACTTGACAACTCTTTACAGACATCTTCTGGAGTCAATCAAGCTGAATAAGATTATGTTGTGTCTACAGTAGGCAATCTGCTCTCATGTGATTTATTGCTTCTGAAAACCTGCTGGAGGGTCAGCTATGAGTTTGTTCTGACTTGATGGCACACAAGAATGAAGGCCAATTTTTTCTTTCTTTACATTCATTATAATTTTATTGACGATATTTGTGGTATACATAGTAAAGGACCTGGGATTAACATCTTTCCAACCTTGTCTTTACTGTTGATTTTAGGTGCCATCTTGTCCACTGTGACTAATAGCCACCCTATAAAAAGCAGATCTAAATTCTGCCCTCTCCTGTGCCATCCTGACCATCTCTGATATGTTCTCTGATATGTTCACACCCATTGTTACCGTCGTTATGTCAGTCCATCTTGTTGAGAATCTTCCTGTCTTTCTCTTACCCATCATGTTCACTTCTTCCAAGGACTGGCCTCTTCTGACAATAGGCCCGAAGTAAGTGAGATGAAGTTCCATCATCCTAGCCTCTAAAGAACACCCTGGTTGCACTTCCTCCAAGATAGGTTGGTTTTTCTTTTTGTAGTACGTGGAATATTCCGTACTCACAAAGGCTATGTTTTAAAATGTTGGTGAGCAATATAATGTTGTTGTTGTTTTTGTTACGTGCCATCGAGTTGCTTGTGACTCATAGTAACCATATGTACAACAGCCCTAAACTCTGCTCTGTCCTGTGCCAATCACACTGTCTCTGATACACCCATTCCCCATTACTCCAGTCACTGAATCAATCCACCTCATAGAAGGCCTTCCCCTCCTGCACTGTCCATCCACTCTCCCAAGCATGATGTCCCTCTCCAAGGACTGGTCGGTCCCTATTTACAACATGTCCAAAGTATGTTAGACAGAGCCTCAGAATCCTTGCCTCCAAGGAGCCGCCTGGTTTAACCCTCTCCAGGATGAATCTGTTTGTTTTCTTAGCAGTCCATGGTACCCTCAATACTCTTCTCCAGCACCACAGCTCAAAGGCATCAATTCTCCTTCTACCCTCCCTAGTCATTGTCCAACTCTCTGATGCATAACAAGTGATTGCAAAGACTAGGGCCTGTATCAGATGCACCCTAGTCTCCAGAGAGACACTAATAAGCTTTTAAATATAATTGCAATAAATACTTTTTCTAGTTTGCTGTTTACCTTCAATTTTAACTCATTTGAGTTGTCACATATTTATGTGTAGTTCAACCAGGATGCTTTTCTTTTGTGGTTTCTTGGGCTGTTTTAAGCGTGGAGTGTTTTCCCTCTCTAAAGTGTTGATATGTGATACCATTTTCTTCCAGGTTTAGGTAGAATAATTTTTTTAAAACAACTAAGTTTTCTTTGCTTACTTGAAATTTATGTAAGTGTGTGATAGAATATAATGACTAAACTGGCTGCTTTGACTAATGGGGAATTATTTTGTATTCCTCTTCTCTATTGGTTAGTATTTTTATTTTTCTTCCTCATGTATTACATACTTGTATTTCAGATCCCTCTTTTAAGTTATTAAATATGTAATTGTATTATTGTGATGCAATCTTGATCATTTTAATTGGGGTTAAACTCAAAACTCATTGCCCTCGATTCAGAAGTGACCCACAGCTGACCCTCAACTTGGTTTCTGAGGCTGTAATCCACACAGGAGGAAACTTTCTGCCTGAAATCAGCTGGTGGATTTGAACTGCTAGAGAGGTGCACCTTTTAGGTTCACAGCACAACTAACTCCCTACGGACTACGCCACAAGAGATCCTGATAACTGAGACTAGTAATTGTTATGAGTATCTAGGAGAGCTACTGTTCTGTCAAAGATACTTTTGTACCAGTAGTTAGCAAGTAAGTTTTTAAATTAGAATCTTATTATTAATAATAGAAACATAATAGAAATAAGTATGAATAGAAATACATTTACATTTGCACATATATGTAGAATCACCAAAAAAATTACTTAAACATCCATTTCGGACTATCTTTTACACATAGGTAATGAGTTTGATTTTTGGCCCAATTATTTTAAAACTTCTCCAAAAGACATCCTTTATATGTTTCCTCCATATACTGGTTTTAGAGAATTAGCTCTGTTAAGAAAAATCTGCAATTAAATTATGGCTCAAAAAAAGTAGAGAAGAATAAAAATGGAAAAGGCTTCCATTTTGTATGCAAGTATGAAAAAGGCAATTATGAACATCCCCTAAGCAATAGATTGACCTGCTTTTTCCTCCTTACTCTTTCACCATTTTTAAAATACCTTCTAATTTAATTATGAATGAAACAGTTTTAAATGATGTCTTTAGGTTACTCAAGGGATAAATTATATATCCTTCCTATAGCCATCCATGATTCTAACAATTATCATGAGTTCTGGGATGTTGATCTGCTGCCCTTCTTTTAGCCTGAGATCCGAATCTTAATTTGAACTCAATATTTTCATTTATATTTGTTGCATTATAAATGTTACAGATGGGCTGAAACAATCTATTTTATTGTAGAAAGCACAACCTACTCTTGAGTTGACAACTCTGATTAACAGATTTTAGTTGTTTTCAAATAAGAATTTTTAGCCAGATGTAATCTATGCAACTTTTTCATGTTCTAAGAATTAGCATTTAATCTCTGTTTAACTGAAATTTGGTTTGTGGTGTTGACACCCCTGCATTTTAACACTGGGATTTCATTGTGGGACACAATTCCTTTCAATCAACCTAATATCCCATCTTGGTCTCTAAGGGACAATAATTGAGTTTAGGCTAGTTTTAAATAGCGATAAGGCAAGGAACACAGATGGGTAGTTCATTGATTGAAACTAACCCTGGCCTAAGGCCTTGGTGTCAGGCATTAGATTAGGACATTACTGAGAGAATGACAGAGTTTTGGTACTTTATGCCTCTCAATAACATTCTTTCACATATTAAGTTTATCCCCCCCTAGGTAGCTACTTTGTCATGCAGAAGGCCTTAATCCACTGATGTGACTCTCTGGGCTCTCACTTTGATGAAGCCTCTGTTTACAAGAGTAATGCGGCCTGTGTAAGACAAAGTACTCGTGACAAGGACAACTGAATAAGGCTTTTAGATGCACGGTAATCTGACCTAAAAACAAAACAAAACCCACACTGCAGACACATACACACACAAACACAGACACTAACCCCCAAACACAGACACGCATGCAAACAGACTCCAACAAAACTGAGGCTTTTCTGAAATGAAGTTATGATGTTTGCATCCCAAAGACTCAGACACTAGGATTTCATCAAGAAGACCCTACGTTACTGATCTCCTTGTTTGGCACTTTATCTTTTCTTCACCTCTGACCTTCCTTTCAGGCTCTCTTCAAGGCATCATGAGCGTAAGCCCTTGTGGTGTTCTTTTAGAAGTAGGATTGCTGCCATCCCCTCTGGTGAATTTAAGCAGCTGCCGAAGTCAGTGACAAGGTTGGATATAGATTTGGTATCCTGGCTGGGAAAGAGATTATGGGTCAGTCCCCAGTGCTGGGATACAAAAGATTCAAGCAGTTCAGGATTTTTTGGATATCCGAAAAAGATTTCATGAAATTTGTAAAGATCTAACAGTTTATCACAGATTTCATGTGGTTCTAAACAGCTTATACTAAGTAAAACACTCAGTAGTCAGTTAATGGTATTTTCACAGCTATGCAATTTTTCTAAGATTAAACTGCTCTGGAATTGTTTAATTCCACCAAATTGCATTGCTGTTGGATGAACCAGGTGGGCTTTTTACATTTAGATGCCTTAGCTATTTAAGGGTAGCCTAACTTTACAGATCTTCTATTTACTGTAAACATTTACAAGTGTATTCTAATAAAATTAGGTGATTGGGAGACTGCATTTTTATTCTTCAGAATCTGCATATGATATGAAAGATAATATATCATAATAATATATTCCCCATACAGAAACAAAAATACTCTAAGAGATACTTATTTTGTTCTTTGTTACCATCTTATCTTTCACTAAAATCTCAAGAGGATATCTTCATGGGGATTTATGTAGGGGTCATGACTTTCTGTTGAATTATAATGTTTGAGATATAATGTAATGATGAAATAAATTATAGTATAATTATAAATTGGACTTGTGTATTGCTTAAAATCCAAAACACAAAATATCTTAAGCATGTTGAAGGTAGAAAATTCAGCATATTTCCCATAGTTATTTCATTACTCTCTTTTATATACTTGTCCTCCAAAAGCTATAAATGAAAACCCACATGATGATTGACTCCTGTTATATGTTCCCTCTAAACTGAACTCAAAGCCATTAAGTTCATTTCAACTTAATGTTATATTTCTGTTGTTAAGTGCTAATGAGTCAACTGTGACTCATAGTGACCCTATGAACAATAGACTGAAATTTTGTCCTATCCTGCGCCATTTGCATAATCTCCACCATGTTCAAATCCATGTTGCAGTAACTGTGGCAATGTATTTTGTTGAGAGCCTTTCTCTCTTTTGCCAGACTTCTATCTTTTTCAGCTTGCTGTCTTTTCAAAGGACTTTATAGAAAGTCCTGGTGGCCTAATGGTAAGGAGTTTCTCCACCAACACAGGTCTTGAAATTCATTACCTGTTTGTTCATTGAGAGAAAATGGGCAATTTCCTCCTATGTGATTTACAACCTCTGAAAACTTGTAATGAGTTGGTTCTAACTTGACAGCAATGAGTTAGAGTGGCTCATAGGTAATAATAAACAAAAAGCGAGACAGAAGACAGCACATCTGGGATAACTAGCATACATTCTGCATCAGCACTATTGGGATGGATGAGAACACCTTTTGGCATCTGCTAAGTGGAATCATTGAAGTAAACTGTACATAGATATACCCCTGGTGTCTTCATGGTACATAACTGGTATTCTAAATCCAGCTTATCCATTTCAGCAGGATGTAGAGATAGTGCCATTGCTAGCTGTTCAGATCTTATAGTTTGTTTGGTAAGCAAACAATACTGGTCAATTCCATTCATTTCTTAACTAACTTGGAACCCTTACAAACCTGCTTGTTGGGACTCAACCAAAAAAAAAAATTGAGAATGCAATTTTACCAAATGGTATATACTAACTGTATAAAGAGCATCAACATATGAACTGTCTACCAGGAACACCACTTCAGGTGGGCTGCAGCACTTATCAGATCATGGAGTTGCAGAGCTTCAAGAGACATTAACTACTGCCTGGTTTGTGGTTTCCATATTTTTTTTTATCACCCAAGATCTCTGTCACTATTATATTTTATCTCTATGGTACCCACAGCTAGAAAGATTTTGTTCTTGAGATTGCATCATTCTATTTTACTTCTCTTAGGTTAAAAATAGAAAGTATTACAATTGCAAATAGTTGAGGAGCAAATTAGGGTTTTTTTAAAAAAATTAATTTTAATAAACATTTACAGAGATTTTGGATTTCCATTCATTCATTGCTGCACTTTTCTCCCTGCCCACCCCTCCCCACCAGAGGAGCTAATTAGTTTTATGAGGGGATTCCAGGAGATATTTGTGGCCCTACTTTAAAAATCTAGAATCTGTGTGACCTTGTTTTGTCAATGAAGAATCTGAGCTCACTTGACATTTTCCATTTCAAGATCATAGAGGTGGTTGGAAGCAAAACAAAACTCAGGTACAGGAAAGTTGAATTGTCTAATAAGTCTAATTAAAGTTTTTCCATAAACTGGTAAAAAAGTATGACAATAGTTTTTCATTTTCAGAGTAATAAAATTGGTCTGAAGGAAAATGTGTTTTGATATACAAGTTGTCTTCCCTTAAAAAATGTTATTGGGAAACTTCCAATGACTAAATTCTCACACAGACAATTATAAGACACAAAAAACATTATGGGCTGCCGCCTCTCTATGCCATTTTTTACATAATTCCCATCATTATGAAGATTGCCTTTTATGATATTCATATGAGTTTGATCGGAGCCAACAAAAGCCAGCAAAATCGATTAGAGGGGAAAATTCCACCTTAAATCCCATGTTCCTGTGGGGCCTGCCTATAGCCTCTGGGCAGCCAGGAGCTCCATGCAGCTCATCTCTGACATGACTCTGAAATAAAATGAGGCGGATGCTGAACTCAATCCTTCCTTGGAAAAAGGGGGGGAAAAGTGTCTCTTTGGTCCATTCAAGTTACTACCTAAGCTAGTGCTTTCATGCCATTTAAGTCCTGAAAGCTAGTTATAATGAGGCAAGAATCTGATATGGAAAATGAGGCATTTTGCCCTAGTTCTTAGGTTAGGTTTATTTTATTTTAAAATAATAATTCTCTCATCCCATGCTGATGCTTTTGGTTGCTTACATTCTCTGGCGGTAAAGGAAAAGTTAGCTCAAGTTTTGCTCCCTCTGCCATTAACAGATGGCACGCAGATCTAAGCATAAGCTGTGGCTCCCGGGCCACAGGCAAAGGGTGAGGGCCGCTCCCCTGTGGACACCCTCAAAAGGCCCTAAGCTTGAGTAGCACAAATGAAAAGGTCTAGTGCTGGTGTTAATTACGCAGAAACCACACAGAAAGTGCTGGCTGTTACTGAGTTGAGAGGTTGGGCATCTCTTCTTCCCCAGATAAAAGGCTTGATATGAAAACATTTTGTGGAGGACAATGAAGGGAAGATTAGCATAATCTTTTGCAGTATCCTCAGTAAGCTATCCATGAGTGAGTTGCTTTTTTCTCATTCCTTCGGCTCTAATGTCTGGATTTAAGGAATGGTATTGTTAAGAGTAGGCTTTGTCCTTGGAGCCGCGCAGTTGTGTTTTTCCCGCCTTCATGTGATCATCCCAGTTGCTGGTTTCTTGCTCTTTGGGGACACAGACAATGGAAGGAAAAATGAAGTGTCCGCTCACTGTCAGAACCTCTCTGTGCAATGTTATGTTTAATCCAAACTCCTCAGATTCCCCTCCTCCTTTTCTTTCTTTTTAAACATTCTCTCACTCAGGTTCACTCTTTGAATCAGGGAGAATCCCTTCAATATCAATCCGAGGAAAATGTAGAGCAGGTGGCACTGCATTCTGGCACTGGGGCAGTTTTAACTAAGAATGAAAATAAAAAGTCAAAAGGTTTTGTTTTCTCCAGACTTCAAGCTCATCATTGAATTGCCGTTCTTACAGGGCTTAACAAAATGTGGATAGCCCTTAAAGCAGTTATTCAGATGTACGCCACTAAAAGCCTTGTGTTGAGATTTTTCATGAGGAGAATTTAACTGTTTGTACAATGCAGCTTAATATGGTTCTCTCAGGGGCTGATCCAGTGGCTAACACACTAGTTTGTTGGCTACTTTGATCCTGGCTGCCCCATTTTAAGTCTTGCTATGACTGGTTAAGCTCCTGCTCTGTAACCCCGGGGATAACTTGAGGGTTCTGAAAGTCATAAGGCACGGTCCCCAAGATCAAAATATAAAAATAGGTCTGGGGTCAGGGAACTCGACAGACCCCCGGAAGCTCTTCACTTTTACAGCTGGAGACCGTCTCTTATGTATTTAGAATTCATCATTAGGATTCTGACAAAGAAGTGCAGTATGGGATTGCTGCAGGGCAGGCTCTTTGAATTGTATTCCTGATAAGGAGAAGGAAAAAAAAAAGCAAAAACACACCATAAGAAACCCAACTTCTGGCTGCAGACAGGACACAAGGCAAGTACAAGGAAAGCATTAAAAAGAAAAAGCTTATATCTACTGATGGTTGAAGAAGGCATGGAATGACCGACTTTTTAATTTTTAGGTGGAGGCCCTAAAGTTTATTTTATTTATTTATTTATAACAGATGAGTTTAGGTAGTTACTTGTAGTTTTTGATGACTAAGAGATCCCATTAGAATGTCTTAAAAGCTAGTATCAGTTTAATATGTTGATTTTTTCAAAGTTCCACTGAGTAAAAGATTGACATGGATTCTACTCTAGTCCCAGACTATTTGTCATACTGTCTATGTAATATGGAAATTTGAGGTTTTACCTATCAGACTTAACTAAGATTTTTCTGAGTAGGAACGATTTGAATGAATCGATTTTCTTTCATTGAGGTCACTCCTTCCACATCAGTACATAATCCAAACCTAGAGGAACCATTTGTCTTGAGATGGTGCTATGAGGTCATCATGTTGTCAAGGTACATTCACTGAACAATAAGATGACTATACATATCACTATACATGAGTTATTTAGACTAAAGACTAAATAAAATTACCCTGTCATGAAAGTAAATTATTTCCATGATAGCATGAACAAAGAGCCCTTGATGGGTAAGGTTGACACACTTGGCAAGTCTTCTAAGGTCTTGATGAAAAAGGCTATCTTACTGAAGAAAGAAGTTCAAGCTGTTCTGAAAGAATTGGCAAAAACAAGGCTCCAGGACTTGACATATTTTTAGACATATTTCAACAGACGCTGCCCTGGATGTACTCACTAAGTTGTGCCAAGAATTCTGGAGGACAACCACCTGGCCAACTGACTGGAAGAGATGGATATTTGTTCCCATTCCAAAGAAAGGCGACCTGGCAGAGTGTAGAAATTATCCAACAATATCGTTAATATCACATGCAAGCAAGATTCTGCTGAAAATGATCCAAAAACGACTGGAGCAACACGTCAACAGAGAACTATCAAATGTACAGGCTGGATTTAGAAGAGAACGTGGTACTAGGGTTATTATAACTAATATTAGATGGATTTTAGCTGAAAGCATCCATAAACAGGACACATTTTCCCATTTCTTTAGATTTTTTTTATGTGTCTTGAAGAAATTCTCTGAAGTTTTCTTTGTATCAGTCTTTTTATCTCTAGTTAGCTTCACTCCCAAGTATCTCATTCTGTGGTTGGCTGTTATAAATGGTATTGCTGTCTTGATTTTCTTCTTTTAGTTCTCTTTGTTACTATAGAGGAATCCGATTGATTTTTGGATATTGATCTTATATCCTGCCACTCTACTAAACTGGTCCACTAACTCTAACAGGTTTTGTTGTTGTTGTTGAATCTTTGGGGTTTTCTGTGTACACCATCATCTCAACTGCATATAGTGGCAGTTTAATGATCTCTTTTTGCAGATATAAATGCCTTTTATTTCCTTCTTTTGTCATATTGCCCTTGAAAGCACTTCCAATACGATATAGAAAGCAGAGAGTACCAAAGGAATGTGTATCTGTGTTTCATTGGCTATGCAAAGGCTTTTGACTATGTGGATCACAAAGAATGAGAGTTCCAGAACATTTGATTGTGCTTATGCAAAACCTATACTAGAATCAAGAGACAGTCATCAGAACAGAGGAAGGAGACACTGCATGGTTCAAAATCGAGAAGGGTATCCGCCCGGGATGTATTCTGTCTTCATATCTTTTAAATCTATATGCAGAAGAGATCATCCAGGTTGCTGGGTTGTACGAGGAGGAATGTGACATTAGGATTGGAGAAAGTTTCATGCAGATGACATAACCATGCTTGCTGAAACTGAGGAGAACCTGAAGGGCTTGCTGCAGAAGGTCAAGGAGTGCAGCCTTCAATATGGATTAAAGCTCAACATCAAGAAAACGAAGATTCTCACCACTGGGCCAATTGGCAGCATTATTATGGATGGTGAAGAGATCAGTTTTAGTTTGCTTGGTTCCACAATCAACACTCTTGGTACCAGCAGCCAGGAAATCAAAAGATGGATTTCACTGTGAAAGTTGGCTTTCAAGGATCTCTCCAGAGTACTGAAGAGGAAAAAAGTCAGGCTGGAGACTAAGGTGAGCCTGATCCAGGCCATAGTCTTCACAATTCCATGCTATGCATCAGAGAACTGGACAATGACTAGGTATGATAGCAAGAGAACTGATACCCTTAAGCAGTGGTGCTGGAGAAGAGAGTTGAATTTACCATGGACTGCTAGGAGAACCTTGGAGGCAAGGGTTCTGAAGCTTTGTCTGACATACTTTGGGCATGTTGCAAAGAGGGACTGGTCATTGGAGAAGGATGTCATGTTTGGGAGGGTAGAGGGACAGCACAGGAGAGGAAGACCCTCAATAAGATGGAATGATTCAGTGACAAAGGTAATGGAAGTAGGTGTGTGAGAGATGATAAGGTTGGCATGCGATAGAGCAGGGTTTAGGGTTCTTGTACAAAGAGTCGCTATGAGTCATAAGCGACTTGATGGCACATAACAACAACAACAACAACAACAACAACAACAACAACTGAATTTCTATTAGCGCTTGTTCTATTATCTGTGAATTGGTAATATTACTAGCAGCTTGCTAGGTTTATTTAAAGGATTAAATGAGATCATGTACTTTAGAGAAATTTATAAAGTGTAAACTTCTGTACTTGCATATGATGTCATTATTATGATAATTAGATGTTCTTTAGAAGGAAGGATGGCTAAATGTCATCTTTCATAATTTAGACATATTATCAGGAGGGACTACTCCCTTGGGAAGAAGATAATACTTTATAAAGCAGAGAGTCAGTGAAAAAAAAAGACCATGAAATGCATCAGTGATTGTGAAAATGGTACAGGACCATGTAGCATTTTATTCTCTTGTACAAAGGGTCATTATGAGTCAGAACTAACTGTATGGCACCCAACAACAGTAACAGAACAGTTTCAAAAAGTTTCCTATTAGGTATCAATTGTTATTCTTAAATTCCATAGAGTCCACTATATGACTTGTAGCTACCCAATGAACAGCAGATTTGAACCTTGCCCTATCTTGCTCCGTTGTTATGATCTCCACCATGTTGGAGACCATTGTTATAGTCGCTGTGTTACATCATCTTGTTGAAAGTCTTCTTCTCTTTCTTTGATGTGCTGCCTTTCCCAGCATGAGGACTTTTTTCCAAGGACTGGCCCCTCTGCCAACATGTCCAAAGGATGTGAGATGAAGTTTCACCATCTTTGCCTGTAAGGAGCATCACATTACACCTCTTCCAAAACATATTTGTTTGTTCTTTTGGCAGTCCTTGGTATATATTCAATAATTTTCTCCAACTCCACAATTTAGAGGCATAGATTCTTCTTCAGTCTTCCTTATTCATTGTCCAACTTTCAGATGCATATGAGGTAATTGAAAAGACCATAATATAGATCAGGTTCACATTAGTCTTTGAACTTCTGTCTTACTCTTTAGAACTTAAAGAGGTCTTTGACAGCAGGTTTTTACAATGTAACACATCTTTGATTTCTCAACTGCAACAACCATGGATTTAGCAGCAAGTATAGTCATCCACTTGTGAAATAACTGGCTTTAGAAAAGCTTTGGGACATTAGAAGAATACTGTTGAAGATGAGCCCTTCAGGTTGGACAGCACTCATGGTGCACCTAGAGAAGAGTTGCCTCCTCAGAGTATACTATAATATTGTGGATGCAATGGAGTAAAGCTTCAACCAATGAAGAACCTTCATTTGCTAAAATGGCAAGACTCAAAAGGAGGTGAACTGCTGTGAAAGTCCATAAATAATTGGAAGATAGAATTTATAAAGTATGAGTCTAGGGGGGAAAATGAAATGGAGCACATAAGTAATGGCATCCTAAGCATTAGTGAGACTGAGAGATGGTACTGGCCATTTTGGATCAAACAATGACATAGTATACTATGTTGAAAATGAAGGAATGATGCAGTGTCCATCCTTAAAAAGAACATTTCATGATCTATCCTAAAGTACAATGCTGTGAGTGATAGGATACTATCCAAACAAGGAGGTCCTGTTAATACAAGTATTACTTAATTATATGTACCAACTAAAAAAGCCAAAGATGAAGAAATTGAGGATATTTACCAACTTTTTCAGAGAGCTCTGATGGCTTAAGTGTTACACTGTCAACCCAGGCACACTCATTTTTGGGTCCACAGCTGCTCTGTGGAGCAGAGATGGGAAATCTCCTCCCATGTAATTTACTACCTCTGAAAATATGCTGGGTGGGGGGGAGGTCAGCTATGCAGCAGTTCCTACTTTATGGTACTTAACAACTATCACCACCACCTTCACCAATTTTTATAGTCTGAAACTGAGTACACAATCAAAGAGCATTAATAATAACTGGTGACTGGAATGCAAAGTTGGAAACCAACAAGAAGGACTATTGTTGTTGTTAAGTGCCATTGAGTTGTAGACGACTCATAGTGACCCTATGACTGAAAGACCTGAACACTCGTATAATTCTCATCATTTCTGCAAGTTCATAGAGTTTCCAGAGGCAAACTCTTTTGGAAGCGGATGCAATTCCCGCTTCCAAGCTTGTTTTAATCAGGGAATTCCACCAAACACTGTCCACCGGGGGTAGCCATTATCACATTTGACACATCAGTGTCCCAGTGTTTAGCATCACAGCAACAATGAGTTACCTCTATATAACAAATGGAAAGACAGTGCTATACCACAAGAAGGACTAGTAGTTCAAAAATATAGTGACAAAATTAGTAGATTACATGATAGAATTTTGTACAACAAATGATTTCTTCATTGCAAATATTTTAAAAAACCCCAACACCTATTCAAATAGAATCACAGGAATCGGATTGACTACATCTATGAAAAGAGATATGGGAGAAATTTAATATCAGGAGCCAAAACCAGGCCAGGCATTGACTATGTAACAAACAATGAACTACTAATATTCAAGTTTGAATTGAAGTTGAAGAAAATGAAAATAAGTGTACCAGAGTGAAAATATGACCTGGAGTGTATCCCAACCGAATTTAAAAACCTTCTTAAGAATAGATGTGAATCACTTAATACCAATGACCAAATGACTGGTGAAATGACATAAAAAACATTATCCATGTAAAAAGCAAAGAGTCATTACAAAGACAGGGAAGAAAGGAAAGACAAAAATGGATATCAGAAGAGACTCTGATCCTCGCATTGGAAGGAAAAGAAGTCAAAATAAGGGGAAGGAATGTGGAGGTAAGAAAGCTGTGTAGATTTCAAAGAGCAACTTCAGAAAACAGATCAGAAATTGGAAGTAGAAGAAGCTAGAGTTAGAAAAGGGAAGAAAAATATTCAGTACTTCTGAAGCTGAAAGAACTTAAGAACAAATTCAAGTATCCAGCTGAAACATACTGAAGGATTCTATGGGCAAAATTTTGAATGAGGCAGGAAACAGCAAAAGATGATGCAAGGAATACAAAGTCACTGTACCAAAAAGAATTAGTTGACATCAAACCATATTAGGAAGTAGCATACTTCCTAATACATGGTCAAGAACCAATATTACTGAAGGAAGAAATCCAAATTGCACAGAATGCATTTGGAAAAAAAATAAGGTCTCAGGAATTATGGAATACTAATTGAGGTGTTTTAGAAATCTGATGTAACACTGGAGGTGCTCGCCAGTCTCTGTCAACAAACATGTAAGACAGCGACCTGGCCAACTAATTGGAGAAGATCCGTCTTTGTACCTATTCCCCCAAAAGATGATCCAGCATATGTGGAAAGGATCTAACAATATTATTAATATCCTATGCAAGTAAAATCTAGCTGAAGATTATTAAAAAAATAATTAGAACAGTATACCCATAGAGAACTGCCAGGAGCTCAAATTGGATTCAGAAGAGGTCGTGGCATGTTGAGTAAAATTGCCGATGTCAGGTTGATCTTGGCTGAAAGTAGAGAATATCAGAAAGATATTTACTTATGTTTTACTGACTATGCAAAGGCATTTAACTGTATAGATCATAAAAAAAATTATTCCTAACATATAAGGAGACCTATACATAACCCAAGAGGCAGTTAGTTATGTGAACAAAGAAGAGAAGATGAGCATCAGGGTTGTATTCTTTTTCCATACCTATTCAATCTGTATGCAGAGGAAATTATTCAAGAAGCTTGTCTATTTAAATAAGAATGTGGCATCAGGATTAGAACAAAAGTCATTAAAAACCTTTATTACGCAGATGACAGAACCTTGCTTGCAGAAAGTGAAGAAAACGTGAATCACTTACTGCAGAATATCAAAGACTATAGGCTTCAATATGGTTCACACCTCAATATTAAGAAAACAAAAATCTTTACCACTGAACCAATAGGCAGCTAATTATGACCAGTCATGAAAGGTGGAGAAAAGATTGACATTGTCAATATTTTCATTTTACTTGAATCCACAATTGACACTCTTGGCAGCAGAAGTCAAGAAATCAAAAGATAGGTTACATTGCGGGAATCTACTGTCAAGATCCTCTCTAAATTTTAAAGAGCAAACATATCACTTATAAGACTAAGGCTTGCCTGATCCAAGTCTGGTATTTTCATTTGCTTCTTATACATCTAAAAGTTAGACAAAAGAGAAGAAGAATCAACAGTTTTGAATTGTGATGTTTCAGAGAGTATCACAGATACCATGAAGTACTAAAAAAATAAACAAAGATGTGGCACCACAATCAACACTCTTGGCACCAGCAGTCAGGAAATCAAAAGATTAATTTCACAGTGAAAATCCGCTGTTAGAGACTTTTCCAGAGTGATAAAGAACAATGATGTCAGTCTAGAAACTAAGGCACTCCTAATCCAGGTCATGGTTTTTGCAATTACTTGCTATCCATGAGCGAGCTGGAAAATGACTGATGATGAGAGAAGAAAAATCGATGCCTTTAAGTTGTTGTGCTGGAGAAGAGTATTGAAGGTATCATGGACTACCAAGAGAACAAACAGGCTTGTCCTGGAAAGGATGAAACCAAATTGTTCCTTGGAGGCAATGATTTTGAAGCTCCATCTGACATAACTTTGGGCATATTGCTAAGAGGGATCTGTCCTTGGAGAAGGACATCATGCTTGGAAGGATTGAAGGACAGTGCAAGAGAGGAAGATGCTGGATGAGATGGGTTGACGCAGTAATGGGGATAGTCATGTTGGTGACAGTGAGACTGGCTCAGATATGATAGGGTTCAGAGCATTGCACTCTATGATTCACAGGAAACTTGATGGTACATAGTAACAACAACAACAACAATTAATTTATAGCTTAGATATGCATATACTTTATCATTCATATTAGTTTAGCACTTGTCTGTGAGTTTGCTCTTGTGCAGTAGCTTGTGGGTGGCTGTGATGCTAGAAGCTATGCCACCTGTATGTCAAATGGCAGAAGGGTCATTCATGATGGGCAGAATTCAGCAGAGCTCCAAGATTAAGACAGACTAGGAAGCAGAGTCTAATCTTCTGAAATAACAGGCCTCTTAAATCCCTACAAACAACAGAGTAACGTGAGTAGTTATAGTATTTTTTTTTATGCATCCTTTTATTGCTCAAGTAACTCAAGAATGTGTCTTAGCATATGACAACTTTCAGTCAGTGGTAGAATTCTTACTTTTCCTTGGTTTTATTCCCAGTCAATAGTTTTTTTTCTTTTATTCTGATTTATTTATGAAGTTTGAATACATAGTTTTTCACAAAAGATCCTTCCCATTTCCTTCACCCCACCCACCCATTGAATTGTGCAACCATATAATTAATACCCTACCCCCCTAGACATCGACACCCATCTATTTCCACCCTCCCCTCTGCCTTGGATCCTTACACTCATTCTACAACAATTATTTTATACTGCAATTGTTCTTGTGGAACTGAGTTAACTCACTCAGCTTAATGCTCTCTAGTCTAACCCATGTTAGATAGTAATTTAAAAAATCATTGCTCCTGCCTGCTATGTAGTATTTCATTGTATTAATGAACCACAACTTCTCAATCCATTCACTTGTGGTTGGAATCTGGGATGTTCCATATTCTTGTGATGGTGAATAACACTGCTATGAACATTGGTGTACAAGTTTCCGTTTGAGCCTCAGTTCTCATTTTCTTGGAGTATATTTTAAGTAGTGGAATAGCTGAGTCTTATGGAATTTCTATGTTCAGCTTTTTGAGGAAGTGCCAAACTGCCTTCCAGAGTGGTTGCACCATTTTACAATCCCACCAACAGTGTATAAGAGTTCGTATCTCACCATATCTTCTCTAACATTTATTTCTTTCTGTCCTGTTAAATGTTGCCACTAGTCGCTATAGTATTAGTGGTAGAGACAGATCAGAAGGGAATAAAAATGAAGAGAAACAGCTGAAAACATCCTTTAATACTGTACAAAGTCTGAATTTAAGATAACTCTTGTTTATTGCTGTCGAGTTGAGCACAACTTGATCCTATGAAGGAAAGGCCTGAAGCCTTTCTATAATTATCATCATTTCTCCAAGTTCACAGAGTTTTCAGAGGTATGTGTGTTAGGAAGTGGATGCCACTCCTGCTTTCAAACTTGTCTTAAACCGAGAGCTCCTCCAAAC
Organism: Elephantulus edwardii; assembly: GCF_000299155.1. Taxonomy (NCBI): domain Eukaryota; kingdom Metazoa; phylum Chordata; class Mammalia; order Macroscelidea; family Macroscelididae; genus Elephantulus; species Elephantulus edwardii. Next base: position 2,135,271 of record NW_006399992.1, on the reverse strand, counting down.
ACTGCCCAAGATGGGCCGCCATTATGGCATTTGACCCCCAGTGGCACAATGTTCAGCATCACAGCAAACCCAGATTACTTCAGTGCAGCAAATTGACAGAGGAGTGCTGTACAATTTAGAATATTGTTCCTTTAAAATAAAATGACACTAGACCCCTTTGGGCCCAACCTACTCTTAAATACAAGGGAGATTAGCTAGATATAGATTAGATAGCTAGATAGCTAGCTAGATAGATAGATAGATAGATAGATAGATAGATATAGATAGATAGAGATAGAGATATATATCCTGAAACATATACATATAAAGATATCCTGATATATATATATATATCCTGAAACCTTTTTATAACTATTGTTGTTTCTCCAAGTTCATAGAGTTTCCAGAGGCATGTTATTGAGGAAGTGGATGCCATTCCTACTTCCAAACTTAAATCATTCTTGAATCAATCTGGCAGCTCCACCAAACATTGAACATGATGTTTAGCCATTATGATGTTTGGCACACCTATGGCACATTTGTTCCATTAGGGTATTTGAAACTCAAATGGCACAAGATTCAGTGTCACAGGAAACTCAGATTACCTTATCACACCAAATGGTCTAGAGTGCTTGTATGACTTAGAAGAATCTTCCTTTAAAACATCGTAACAAGGGATTAAAATACAATCCTTTTGCCTACTTTTAAATATAAGGGCCCCCTTGGAGGCCTTGTTGACTCTCAACAAGAGGCTTAAATAAAAACAACCAGACAATCCACACAGATCTTCAACCAAAAGCACCATGATACAGAGTCCAGCTGCTTCATCCAACTCCAAAATGGATGATAGAAGAGACTCTGATAATTGCACTAGAGAATAAAGAAACCAAGTAAGGAGGAAATGCTGATGTAAATGAGATAAACAGAAGATTTCAAAGGACAACTCAATAAAACAAAGCAAAGTATTATAGTGAAATGTACAGAGAGCTGGAATTGGAGAATAAAACAGAAGAACTCTCTTGGCATTTCTCAAGCCAAAAGAACTGAAAAACAAATTCAAGCCTCTAGTTGCAGTAAAGAGATGTTATGGGCAAAATCTTAAATGATTCAAGAAGCATCAAAAGGAGATGCTACAAAGAGAATGCACAGAGTCACTAAACCAAAAAGAATTAGTTGACACTTAAAAATTTCAGAAAGTGCCATATGACCCAGATCCCAAGGCAACAAAGGAGGAATGTCAAACCACTGACAAAAAAAAAAAAAAATAAGACCCCAGGAATTGATAGGGTATCAATTGACACGTTTCAACTAAAAAAAATATAGCCTTGTGTATGCTCACCAGTCTATACAGACAATTTGGAAGGCAGCTGCCTGTACAACTGACTTGAAAGAGATCTATATTGTTCTCATTCCCAAGAACAATGATCCAGCAGAATGCAGAAGTTATCAAACAGTTCATTAATATCGCATGCAAGCAAAATATTTCAGAATATCATAAAAATGTAGCTAGAAAAAGTACATTAACTGGAACTGCCAGAAGTTCAAACTGGTTTTAGAAGAGGATCTCACACAAGAAATATCATTACTAATGTCAGATGGTTCCTTGCTGAATGTAGAGAATACCAGAAGAATGTATATTTGTGCTTTATTGAATATGCAAAGGATTTTGACTGTGTGAATCATAAGAAATTCGGACCATGAGAAGAATGGGAATCCCAGAACACTTAATTGTGCTCATACTAAATCTATATCTAGATCAAAAAGCTGTTGTCTGAATGGAGCAAAAGAACATTGCATAGTTTAAAATCAGGAAGGATGTGCATCAGGGATGTATTCTTTCTCCATACTTATTGAATCTCTATGCTGAGCAAATAATTCATGAAGCTGGACTCTGTGAAGTGGCATCAAGATTGGACAAATTACTTTGGTGAGTTTAGCGTTCAGATAATTTTGAACTTTTTGTCAGATTAAGTGAAAGAAGCAATTTTCTGGAAAGCATAATGTGATTAGAATGCCCTCTGACTTCGTATTTGAAATTCTCACCATTAAATATAAATCTTTGAGTTCAAACACTGGTTGAATCATCCATAGGAAGTTGTGCTACTGACTCAAAGGTCATGCCTCTCTGGCAGTTCAAATTCACAAGTAACTCCCCAAGAAAAAGATGAAAAATCTTTGTTGTGCTATACAGACTTACAAACCCAATGGAGGGTCAGCTCTGACTTGGCTTCAGGTCAACTATAATGACTGAGAGTGAGAGTGATTGATAAAATGCATATGGAAATAAAAAGATGAATTGCATTGGGAAAATGTACTATCTAAATTTGTTGTTCTTGTTATGTGCCATTGAGCCGCTTGTGTCTCATAGTGACCCTATGTACAAGAGACCTAAATGCCGTTCTATCCTGTGCCAACCTCACCGTCTCAAACACACTCATTACCACCACTCCACTCACAGAATCGATCCCTCTCATTGAGGGTCTTCCTCTCCTGTGCCATCCCTCCACTCTCCCAAACATGATGTCCCTCTCCAAGGACCAGTCCCTCCTTGCAACATGCCCAAAATATGTCAGATGAAGCTTCAGAATCCTTGCCTCCAAGGAGCATTCTGCCTTCACCCTCTCTAGGACAAACCTGTTTGTTCTCCTAGCAGTCCATGGTATAGAGTACTAAAGAGCAATAATGGCCATCTAAAGACTAATGTATTCTGGATCCAGGCCATGGTCTTTGCAATTACTTGCAATGCATCAGAGAGCTGGACAATGACTAAGAATGATAGAAGAATCAATGCCTTTGAGTTTTGGTGCTGGAGAAGGATATTGAATATACCATGGACTGCTAAGAGAACAAACAGGTCTGTGCTGGAAAGCGTGAAACCTTGAAAGCTAACTCATGTCAGCTCCATATGAATTAGAGTAGCACTATGCTCCATGAAGTTTCAATAGCTGATTTTTTTCCAGAAGTAGATCACCAGGCCTTCATGCCTCAACCCCACCCCAGGGAAGACTCAAACCCCTCAGACTAAGTAGTAGGGAAAAAATTCCTTAGATAGCAAGTCACCAAACAAAATTTGACTGGAGACTATGAATAAGGGGAAAATATAATATAAATGAGATGTCTATAATGTTACTTTTATAAGCCACTGCATTAAGCAACTAAGATCCAGAACTAAAGACTAAAAGAAGCAGGCTTCATATATTCTATGTTACAGATTGTTTCCTTTTTTTAAATTTTGTATCTTGCACAGCTATGAGTGAGTTTGGCTTTGCCACATCAGTTCTCAGAATTTATCAGAGTTGCTTTTAACAATACTCTACCCTTTCTAATCTTGTTTGTTTTCAATCCAGTGCCTTTGAATTTTCAGTTGAACCAAGAGTGGATGAGTTGGAGCAGTTGTAAGCCAACACTAGTCCAGTCAGACAGTCTGGCTGACTGTGTGCTGCTCTGTGATAACTCTCTTTTTTGTTTTGTTGAAATGATATAGAAGTAAGCTGTTATAACACCTATTACAGTATTTCCAGAGTGACCCAGCAGGAGAAAAAAAAATTCAAGAGAGAGAGAGATTGGAATGTTTAGATAAAAAGAACTGGGTCTATGAAGAGTTTTGGAGAAATAGAGAGAACAGGAGCTCAATATGTCAATTACACAAAGAACTTTGCGTCTTATCTCCTACAAGAGGTTATTAGTACTTAATGGACCTTAATATGCATATGGTACAACCCTGCTTGCTGAAACTGAAGAGCACCTGAAGTGCTTGCTGCAGAAGGTCAAGGACTGCAGCCATCAATATGGATTGAGGCTCAATATCAAGAAAACAAAGATTCTCACCACTGAGCCAATTGGCAGCACCAGGATGGATGGCGAAGAGATTGAGATTGTTCACAGCTTCAGTTTGCCTGGCAGCCAGGAAATTAAGAGACGTATTGTGATGAGAAAGTCTGCTGTTAGGGACCTCTCCAGAATATTGAAGAGCAATGGTGTCACCCTGGAGACTAAGGTGCATCTGATACAGGCCATGGTCTTTGCAAGTACTTGCAATGCATCAGAGAGCTGGACAATGACTAGGGAGGATACAAGGAGAATTGATGCTTTTGAGCTGTGGTGCTGGACAAGAGTATTGAGCATACCACGGGCTGCTATGAAAACAAACAGATTCATCCTGGAGAGGGTTAAACTAGGCTGCTTCTTGGAGACAAGGATTCTGAAGCTTTGTCTGACATACTTTAGACATGTTGCAACGAGGGACCGGTCATTGGAGAAGGACATCATGCTTGGGAGTGTGGAGGGACGGTGCAGGAGAAGAAGACCCTCTATGAGGTGTATTGATTTAGTGACTGGAGTAATGGGGGTGGGTGTGTCAGAGACAATGAGATTGGCACAGAATAGAGCAGGGTTTAGGGCTGTTGTACATAGGGTTGCTATGAGATACAGGCAATTCGATGGCACATAACAACAACAACAACAATAACAACAACAAAGTGTGAGCAGGCAGCTGGCAGGAGAACCTGAAACAAGAACAATTTGAACCTAAAACAAGGACAATACTCTCTCTGAAGATTTAAAGAATTCAGCCAAGTTGAGTGCTTTTACCTGAGTCATCCTCGTGATCTCTGATATACTTCAGCCCATTGTTAAAAATCACCATGTGAATCCATCTCATTGAGGGTCTTTCTTTCTCTAACCCTCTTAAATACTCTAAGCACTCATATGAAGCAGTCCTCTTCTGTGCACATGGAGTCACCAGGGGACAGAATAGACTTGATGGCAGCCAACAACAGCAGCAATGGAGGCGGAGAATAGGGTTAGAAAATCTAGCAAAGGAGAAGTCTCCTTGTTCTCAACTCAAAAAAAAAAGAGTACTTGTTCTGGAACTTATTGAACTTAATAATCCCACTTTTCCACTTGTGGAAGACCATATAACATCTGCAGTCTCCATGACTTTTACACGAAATATCAATGTAGTTCTACATGGTATATCTACTTCAGTGGGACATTATGAAGGAAAAAAATAAGATACAATGATAACATCTAATATGTAATTATGACATTATTCTACATTGTTCCTATATGTTAGCTTGTCATACTTTGGTGGCTTGAATGTTGTTCTAATAATGAAAGCTGTAGTACTTGTAATCGAAATATCAGCAAGGTCACCCATGGTGGATAGGTTTCAATATAGCTTCAAGATTAAGACAAATCAGGAAGAAAGACCCAATGATCTACTTCTGAAAATCATTGTTATTGCTGTCAAGTTGGAGCCTGCCCACATCTTGACCCTCCAGTAGGTTTTCAGAGACTCTAGATCACATGGGGGGAGACTGTCCATCTTTCTCTTGTAAGGCAGTTGATGGATTTGAACTGTGTACCTCTGCAATGGCAGTACAATTCCAGAAGACTGTCTGACTTACTTGCATTGGGCATATCATTAGGACAGACTGTTTGTTAGAGGAAAACATCATGTTTGGTAAGTAGAGAGTCAATGAGAATACCAGAGACCCTCAGTGAGATGGACTAGTATGAAAGCTACCCCATGGGCTTGAACTTGATGGTGATTGTAAGGCCTGTGTAGTGACATTTCATTCTGTTATGGGTTGACATGCATCAGAATCTACTGGACAGTAGTTAGCAGCAATACCACATTGTTATTATTTATAATCGTGATGTGCAGGAAAAATAGAATAATATTTTTTACATACTGTGTATATAATATAGTTAAAGCAGTTAAGCATTGTTTCAAGTGTATTAAAAGGTCACAATAGGGAGAAATTGATGAGGAAGGCAATAGCCAGTGGAGTCTTCAGCTTATTTCAGTTGTATTTATTCCTTCCTCGTTTTTCTGAATGTCTTCTTACCCTTGAACAAAGCCGACTTAGTTAGCTCTGGCTGCCTTTGTTCCCTGACAGTAGTTAAAGCTTCAATTAGGCTGGTATCCATTGAAAGTTGACATACCCATTTCTTTTACGTATTTGCACAGACACAGAAGAAGCCTGTATTTGGGTTGTGTTTTGGCAGGGTTTGAAGTCATGTTCAAAGATCTTAAAAAATTGAATGACTAAGGACACAGACTGGAATTCTAACCTTCAGCATATGTGAAAAATCAAAAACATGCAAAGTTTGTGGTATCTAAGCTTCATCTGATCGTTCGTACATAAAAGTATAAAAAGAAGGCCCAGAAATAGGAGCCTTGTCAGTTTGAATGTTAGTTAAATAAGTACATAAGATAAACAGTTCATGGAAGGTTATGCAGCTGAATTTTCAATTGGAATGCACATGAGACTATTGCTGTACCATCGCCTGGTAATCAGAGCCTGTTGGATTTTTTTTCTTATTCTATTTATGTAGACAGGGTTGTGAGTTTTAATGGTGTGAGCTTTAATATGCCCACATCATCTACCCTAAGAAATGTTGTTAAATCTGCCAATTCAAACATCACTTTTACCCATTATAACATTGTTTAGGAAGTTGTTACAACAAATAAGTGCAGGAACTCCTCACCCTAGCCCCCATTTGCCAGATCTTCATCCTTGAATGCTGGAATTGGATGGTATTCTTTGATATCTTTTGCCTTCTTAGAGAGAAAAGGAATTAAACCCTGAACGTAAAGATTTCTGGTAACAGTATGATACCAAAGAAACCAGGACACTAAGACACAAGGAACTAAATGTGAGTCGTCCCCAGAATGTTTATCAAATACCAGTTTGTGTTCCTGGAATAGTGCACTTAAGTCCTTCAATTTTGGATACTGTGAATGATTATGGAGTGAGATATATATATAAAATCTCACTATATATATATATACATCTCACTATATAAATACATCTCACAATATATATATCTCACTATATATATACATCTCACATTATATATATCTCACTATATATATATACATCTCACAATATATATATATGTGATATATATATCACAATATATATTATAAAGTGGGTAAATGCAAGGGTTTTGTGTGTCTGTTTGATGTACTGAGGTCACTTGCTTGTTGCCTTGATGTTGGAAGTTATGTCTCTTTAATGAAAAAAAAAATCAAAAAACCAAAAAACAACAAAAAACCAAACCCCAAAAAACCCAGCACGGTCATTAATGATAGATTGGAATTTCCAGAATAATACAGACTAAGAAGAAAGATCTGGCAATCTATTTTGTAGTCTTAGGGCTCTTGAAACTGGCCATTATGAGTTGTACTCAACTTGATGGCACCTAACAAACAAAATCAAACATATACCTTAATCCATTCTGAGGTCGTGGTCTCTAGCTGCCTCTAATGCAGACATGTGGTTCACTGTTGATCACTGTCTTCTACATCACTAACAACTATGAAGCCAACTTAAGAAGACTCTGGTGGAGAGACTCTGGTGAGGCATAGCTTGATAAAGCACTAGAGATGGAACCAGAGTTAAAGGTTAAGATTCCTGGATGACTGAAAGAACAACTGCTTTGTGACTACTATGAGACAAAGCTTGCTGGAGATTTGAGAAAACCGGAGGCTTCTTATATTCGTGTTGCTAGACTGAACCTAGACTTACATTGTGTGATATCCTTTATTTCTCCCAGCCCCAAACCTATTTCCTCAACAAATTCCACAAATGTGAGTAATGTGAAATGTGTGAGTCAATTTTCAATAAACAGTGATAACATCGATTCCATTAGTTCCAGCAAAAGTAGGTGCAAGAGTGTGAAAGACCATGTATGATGCAGCTACTTGTTAGGCACTGTGAATGCTATTGGTGGAGACAGTTTCTCATTGCAAAGTTAAGAGAGTTTGCACTCAATCTTCTCCATGTTCTTCTTGGTCCCTTTACAACTTCTGAAAAAATATTGACCTCTTTCTCAAAAAGTTGGAAATAGAAATACCATTTGACCTAGCAATTCTGCTAATATACCCTAAAGAAATCATAGTTGCCACACATGCAGATATATGCACACCCATGTTTATTGCAGCTTTATTCACAATAGCAAAGAGTTGGAAACAACCAAAGTGCCTGTCAACAAATGAATGGGTAGAGAAACTCTGGTGTATTCACACAATGGAATGCTATGCTGCATTGAAAAACAAGGAACTCATGAAATATTATACAAAATGAGTGACCTTGGAGGATGTTATGCTGAGTGAAATATAGCAGTCACAAAAGGAAAAATACTACATAATGCCACTGTTGTAAAGCGGGACTGACATCAAGGTTGAGGATAAATTAAGAAAAGAGGGGATAAATAATGTATATTGCATTGAAACAGATGAGGGAGAGAACTGTTTAAAAGAGATATATGATTAGGTATTATTGTCATGACAGGAGTCCAAAATGAAGACTGCACAAGTGGACTTGGGGGAAAGGATTGTATAACAATGAAATAATACTTTTTTTTTTTAACTTTTCAAAGAGAAGACCGAACTGGGGAGAGGTGGAAGAGGGGTGGGCAGGGAGAAATGTGCAACAATGAATGAATTGAAATCCAAAGTCTCTGTAAATGTTCATTAAAATTAATTAAAAAATGAAAAAATTGACTAGTGAAAATGTTATGAGTAGCAGCACAACATTATCAGAAATGTTCTGATAGAACAATGTAGTGACAGAAAATAAGTTCCTTAGGCCAAAGGCAATAATAATAATAAAATCTGACTGGGGATAAGCAATTATCTCCTAATTAGAATTTATTTTAATGACATAGATGGAATAAAACTTTAGAAACCTTCTTTTGATATTGTAACATGGCTCAAGAAGAAATACTTGAAAATATATAACAATCAGTGTGAAAAAGATGAAGTATGACTCTAGGACAATTGGCAGTTGTCAAAAATAAAATGTGTAAAGATTGATAAACTAGGGCATTGTGAGCTGAAATGTACACCTTGAATTGAATAAGACTTTATTTATTAAGAACGAAAAACAAAAAAAGGAACCACATAATAATAGTTGTAAAAAAGAGTATTCCAAGATCTATCCTGAAGAATAATACTATCAATGATGGGACAACATCCATTTCTTACAAGGAAGAATGATTAATATAACTGTAAAAGGAGCCAATTTAACATGGAAGAGGCCAAGTCTGACTTCTGCCTGTTTCATTAAGGGGCACTATCCCATCAATAATATCTATGTTGTTATACCTTTGTGTACCATTGAGTCTGAACTGACCCATAGCTGACCCTCCAGTGGGTTTTCAGAGGCAGTAAATCACACTGGTGAAGACTGCCTCTAATACTATATAGGTTCTTGGTCAGACATTCCAAACACCCTACATGCTCCTGCACCTATTTTTACCAAATTTGGTCCAATATTCATTGCAAATTGACTCACAGACTTTACTCACAGTTATCTGGTTTATTATGGAAATAGATTTGAGAGTAAGGTAGGCAAAGAACATTATACAATGTAAGTCCGCATTTAGTCCAGGATTTCCAAGCCAGATGCACAATTCCTCGGTTAGTTCAGACAGTTAGTCAACAAGCGGAAGTCTAGGTTCAGTTCAGCAGCACAAATAAACCTCTAGTTTTCTCAATCTGTCGAGCAAACTTTATCTCAGAGCAGTTACAAGTCAACTTCATTCAATCATCCAGCAGGCAAAATATATAACACTGACTCCATCTCCAAAGTTCTTCTGGTTACATCTTACCCCTATTACTTCAAAGTAATGCCACCATCTCTTCAACCTCTTTCCACCACTGTCTTTTACAGTGTTGAAAGTACCCTCTAATATTGATCCCACAGCTATTGATGATTTGCAAGACTATATATCTTCAGTTAAGGTAGTTGGAGACCATGTCCCTACAGGGGCTAATGCAATGGAGAGAAAACCAATTTTCAAGGATTCTGACACTACAATAACTATTATTCACACTTGTGAACTATTCATGCCAAAGATAAAGATATAAATTCTTACCAAATTCTTGATTTTGAAATTGATCAAGCTTTCAGTCAAGATGCAGTGATAATTTTCTATTGATAGGGATTCAAAATCTGGAAACAAATAATAGCTGACACTCCAGTGGGATTTTAGAGGTGGTAAATAGCACTGGAGGATATTTCCCATTATTCATACATGGAGAAACTGATGGATTCAAACTGACTCCTTTTGAGTTGGGAGTGTAGTTCTCCACCCATTAGGCTACCAGAGCTCCCCACAAAGAAAAATATTGTTGTTAGGTACATCAAGCCAAGTATTACTCATAGTGATCCTATGAGCAACAGATCTAAACCCTGGCCTATCCTGTGTCTTCCTCAAAATATCTGACACACTCAAGATCATTGTTGTAGTCACCATGTCAATCTGCCTGGTTGAAGGTCTTCCTTTCCTTTACTGTCCCTCTGCCTTTCCACACATTAAGTCCCTCTCTAAGTAATAACCTCTCCTAGGAACATGCCCAAAAAGTATGAGATAAAGCTTCATCATTTTTGCCTCCAAGGCAAACTCTGGCTGCACCTTCTCCAAGTTGTTGTTGTTGTTATGTGCCATCGAGTCACCTGCAACTCATAGCTACCCTACGTACAACAGCCTAAATTCTGCCCTATCCTGTGCCAATCTCACCATCTCTGACACACTTTCCCCCCTTTATTACCCCAGTTACTGGATCAATCCATCTCATCGAGGGTCTTCCTCTCCTGTGCTGTCCCTCCACCCTCCCAAGCATGATGTCCCTCTCCAAGGACTGGTCCCTCCTTGCAACATGTCCAAAGTATGTCAGATGAAGCTTCAGAATCCTTGCCTCCAACGAGCAGCCTGGCTTCACCCTCTCCAGGACAAACCTGTTCATCTTCCTAGCTGTCCATGGTATATTCAATACTCTTCTCCAACACCACAGCTCAAAGGCATCAATTCTCCTTCTATCATCCCTAGTCATCGTCCGGCTCTCTGATGCATAGTAAGTGATTGCAAAGACCATGGCATCTATCAAGCGTATCTTAGTCTCCAGATTGACATCTTCACACTTCAAGGCATCTATTTCTCCAAGGCATTTATTTATTCTCTTGGAAGCCCATGGGAAAGTTAGAACTTTTAGAGATGATGTCAGAGATTGCTTGATAGACACTTATAATAACAATTTATTTGTTCAGTACGAGTAACTTTTTCAGCACTATAAACATTAACTATGCCCATGAACCTTGCTGTTGGAATACATATGAATCAAATGTACTACAACTGTGGAAATACATGGTGGATAAGCTCAATCTGAACAAGATCTGTGGCCAACTGTGAACAGTCAGTTGTATGTATGCAAATTCTTGTTAAAGTTAAAGATAATTAAAGCAAGTCTATAAAAGCTAAGTATGACCTTGAATATATCCCATCTGAATTTAAAGATCATCCAAAAAATAAGCTTAATGGACTGCACACTAATAACCCAAGATCAAGTGAGTAACAAAATATTATCAAAAGAATGATTCACAAAGAAAACAAATCAAAAATGTTATAAAAAAGACAGAAAGAAATAAATAAGAAAGAAAGAAAGAGAGAAAGAAAGAAACAAAGAGAGAAAGAAAAGAGAGAAAGGACCAAAGTGGATGTCAGAAGAAATTCTGAAACTTTTCTAGAATATAGAGTAACTAAAACAAATAAATGGTGAAATAAAATAGCTGAGCAGAAGACTTCAAAGAGTTGCTAGAGAAAAGTACTGAAAATTAGTGAAAAATTAGAAAAGTAGTGAAATGTACAAAGAGTTTAATATTTCTCAAACTGAAAGAACTTAAGAAAAAATTCAGGCCTCAAGCAGGAAGTATGATGGGAGGAATAGACAGAGTCATTGTACACACACACACACACACACACACACACACACACACACACAAAATAGTCAAATTAATCAATGCTCAACCATTTCATTAGGTAGCATATGATCAAGAATTGGTGATAGGAAAGAAGCAGCCCAAGCTGCACTGAAAGTAAAAACTAAGACTCCAGGACTTGACTATGTAACAATTGAAATGTTTCAACAAATCGATGTAGTACTGGATATGCTCATATCTGTGACAATAAACTTGGAAGATGGGGCCAACCAACTGTAAAGAGATAAGTATTTGCATCTGTTCCAAAGAAAGGTGAGCCAACCAGATGCAGCTATTACTTAACTATATTACATACAAGTAAAATTTCATTGGTGGTGGTGGTTGGTGTACCATTGAGTTAAAACCAACCCACAGCTGACTCTCCAGCGGATTTTCAGAGGCAATTAATCACATGGGAGGAGATTTCCCATCCTGCTCCCATAGAGCAGCTGGTGGGATTTGAACCACGTGCTTTTTGGATTGCAGTGCAGCTTCCTACAACTAGGCTAGTGATATCAGGTATACATTTGCAGACAACTGTCAGAAATTCAAGCTAGTTTCAGAAGAGAATATGAAATGATGGATATCATTGCTTATATCATATAGATCTTAGCTGAAAACACAGAATACCAGAAAGATGTCTATCTGCACCTTATTGACAATGTAAAGATGTTTAATTGTGTGATTTGTAACAGATAATGGAAGCAAATATAAAATATAAAGATATAACAGATAAAGAGCAAATGGAAATTGCAAACAAAAATGCCAAGGTTTAAAATCATAAATAATGTGCATCTAGGTTGTATTCTCTTACTATACTTATTCAATGTATTGTTGTTGCTGTTATTAGGTGCTGTCAAGTCTAATACTGCTCTTAGTGGCCCTATGAACAAAAGATCTGAACCCTGTTCTATCCTGTACCATCCTCACACTTCCTAACACACAAGAGCCCATTGTAGCAGTCTTCATGTTAATCCACCTGGTTGAGGGTCTTCCTCTACTTTTCCACCTCTCCACTCATCCTAGTATCATGTCCCTCTCCAAGGAATAGACTCTCTTAGTAACATGCCCAATATATGTAAGGCAAAGCCTCATCATTCTTGCCTCCAGAGAGCACTCTGGCTGCACCCTCTCCAGGATATACCTGTTTGTTATTTTGGCAGTCAACAGGAGTTTCAGTTCTCTTCTCCAACACCACAGCTCATTCTTATTTATTGTGCACTTCTCAGGTGCTTAACAAGTAATCAGAAAGACTATGGCCTGAATCAGATGCATCTTAGTCCTCAAACTGAAATCATTACCGCTCTATAATTTGGAGAGGTAGCTAACTACACATTTTCCCAGTGCAATGTGTCTCCTTATTGGCTTTCTGTTTTAAATTATAATTAATTTTAATGAAAATTTACAGAGACTTTGGATTTCCATTCATTCACTGTTGCCCACCCCTACCCACTCAGTCTCCTTATTTTCTGACTGCTGGTACCAACAGTGTTAATTGTGGATCCAAGCAAGACAAAGCTGCTGACAGTTTCAATCTCCTCTCCATTCATCATGATGTTGCCTCTTGGTCCAGTGGTAAGAATCTTTGTGTTCTTGACATTGAGATGCAATCTATACCAAAGCCTGCATTATTTGATATTCTGCAACAAGTTCTTCATTATGTATACTTAACAAATAATATGGGAAACTAGACTAAATGAAGAAGAATTTGGCATCAAGACTGGAGGAAGAATCATTAACAATCTGTGATATACTTGCTTATTGAAAATGCATAGGATTTTAAGCACTTACTGATGAAGGTCAAGAACTATAAACTTCAGTGTTTATTGCACTCAACATAAAACAAAACCTCTCAGAAATAGATCGATAAACAGCCTCATGACAAATACAGAAAAGACTGAAGTTGTTAAATATTTTGTTTTACTTGAATTATCTGCAATCAACATCATAGAGGCAGCAGTCATGAGATCAAATAATGCAAATCATTGGGGAAACATACTATAAAAGACCCCTTCAAAGTGTTCAAAAGCAAAGATGTCAACTTAAGGACTAAGGTGTGTCTGATCCAATTTATGATACTTTCAATTGCTTCATATACTGGAAAATAAATAAGGAAGACTGAAGAAGAAGTTATGTCTTTGAGTTATAGTGTTGGCAAAGAATATTGAATATTATGGACCACCAGGAAAATAATTAGATGTGCCTGAGGAGAAGTGCAGCTGCAATTATCTTTTAGAAGTAAGGATAATGAAGCTTTATCTTATAAACTTTGGATATGCTATTAGGAAGTGGTAGTTAGCACAGAACGTTAAGCTTGGTAAAATAGAGGGTCAAGAGAGGATCATTCTCCCCCAGATGGGTTGACACCGTGGCTACAATAATGAGCATAAGCACAACAACAATTGTGGGAATGGTACACGGCTGGACCTTATTTTGCATAGATTCAAGAGCACCTAAAAACAACCAGAAATGGTCAAACTCATCTGAGTTTGAATCTTGTTTCTGCCACTTGCTTGTTGTGTGACCTTGGGAAAGCTATTTAACCTTTGTAAATGTATCATTTCCACTTTGTAAATGAAACAATTTTACAGTGTTGTGAGAGTTAAATAGTGTGATATTGGTAAAAGACTTAAAAGAATAGATGCTTGTCACAGAATCAGCACTTCATAAATGGTAACTTTACACTACCATCTTCACTATCAGAATCATAAAGAATTGGATAATTCAAGCCTGCTGTGCCTTCGCAGTCTTAAATTAAGCTCTCAACATTTACCCTGCATTTTCTGCAAACGACTCAAATGCTGATTTCAGAAAGCAAAGCTGGAGTTCACCGCTCTGTGATTCCTTAGCGGCTCTGATTACTGTCATGCTGCAATCTCTTCCCTACCTTGGGCAATTTCCTCTCTTTTTTTTTGCTTCTATTTTTTGCAATTTGTTTCCATCTGTATTTTAAATGCACCCCTCTTCCTTACATACTCTGTTACATTAAAATCCTTCTGTTGTGGATGTTGGGGCAAATGCATCATAAATCAAACAGCAGAGCAGTCAAGAACGGTTTCCCAAATACCAACAAGTTTAATAAAAGGAATATATAAATTATCTGATGGTTTTCTGGTCTTAGGTTCTTTAGAGCATTAGGATTAGAAAGTATACATTTTCTTCAAAACTATGCATAGTTTTTTGGGGGGGCAGTCACTCAGAACTCGGTTCAGTGTTGAGTTCATATTGCTGATCTTGGACACTTCAGGCTCAGTGGTGAGATGAGGTTGCTGGTGAACCTCAGGGCTGGCTTGAAAGACATCTTTTCTCAAGTAAAGATGTATAGAGGAATTTTTTGGGAATGGCAGACTAGTTAAACCGGGAAACCTATCTCTACTACAGGACAACAGAAAAACCTGGAAAGCCAGCCTCAAATGAAAATCCTAGAATCCTAAAATTGAGGAAAATACTGAGAATAAAAAAAATGAAAAAGAGGGAGATGGGCATGTCACAATGAGAGATTTGAAGGCCATCACTGGCCTTGAAGATAAAGAAGGGCCAGGAGCCAAGGAGCACCAAGGTTGGAAAAAGCAAGGAAATAGATTGTTCCTGGGAGCACATTGATTTTAGCTTGGTGAGACTCATTTCAGATGTCTGTCCTCCATCTATGCCAGTGAATAAATTTGTGTTGTGGTTTTTGTGTTGTTTTTTTTTTAAAATTGGACAAAGATTGAGAGAAGAAGCGACTATTAAAATGATGAGTTGAAAACAAAACAAAAACCTCTATATAATAGTGAGAGCCCAAATATTCACAGAATTTTTGTTATTTTTGCTGTTATATGATGTTAAGTTGGAATTGACTCATCGCTGACCCTCCATTGGGTTTTCAGAGTCAGTAAATGATGTTATTGCTTATCTTTCTTCCGCAAAGCAGCTGGTAGATAAGAATGTGTGGCTTTGGGATTGCTGCCCAGCTTCTTACCCACTAGATCACCAGATACACACTCTTATATACATACAAACCTATGTGTACTTTTGAAACAATGATGACAGGAAAGTATAAAATAAAAACTGATGAATAAGGAAAAAAGAGTAGGCGGAAGTTCTATGTAATATATGTATGCAGTTGTACAGTCTCCTTTTAAACCTGCCTCAGCTGGGAAGTGATTACCTAACCAGAAAAAGACATTGTGTTTGGAAAAGTAGAGAGTCAATGAAGGAATGAAAGCCCTTCAATGAGATTGGTTGGCAGTGGCTCAAAAATGGGTTTAAGTGAATGTACATAATTGGTCAGGGTTTCGTTCTGTTGTGTAAAGGGTGTCTATGAATTGGAGCTGAGTTAACAGCAGTAGTTAAGAAGCTACACTACAACTCCAAAGGCACAAGGTTCAAATCCACCAGCTGCTCCATGGGAGAATGATGAGCAATCTCCTTCCATGTGATTTACTGATTCTAGACACGCACTGGAGGGTCACCTAAGGAGAGGCCATCTCCTCGCATGTAATTTGCTGCCTCTGAAAACTGCTGGAGAGTCAGCTATCAGTCAATTCTGACTCAATGGGACACACCAACAAAAGCAACAACCAATGAGAGCTTGCATGGATCCTGGTGGTGTAACAGTTGTCTGAACACTCAGCTCTTCCATGAGAGAAGAACTTTATCATCTGCTCCTTTAAAGATCATTGTTTTTGTTGTCAGAGGCCATCAGGTTGACTATGATTCATAGCAACTCCTTGAACAACAGATAGAAACCATGCCCTACTGTGTGTAGTCCTCATGATCTTGGTCATGCGCAAGCCCCTTGTGGTATTAACTATGTCGAGCCATCTCATGGAGGCCCTCTTTTTCAGTGATCCTCTCCCTTTACCAGAGTGATATCTGTCTCCAACGTCTAGTTTTTCCTGAAAATAAGCCCAGATTAAGCAAGACAAAATTTCACTATCCTTGCTACTAAGGAGCACTCTGATTACATGTTCTATAAGACAGATCTTATGTTCCCTTGGAAGTTCATAGGATATTCAATACTCTTCACTAATACCACAATTTTGAAGACTAATCTTTCTTTTGTCATCCCTATTCATTCTCTAACTTTTCA
The DNA here is from genome assembly GCF_000299155.1 of Elephantulus edwardii. NCBI lineage: Eukaryota > Metazoa > Chordata > Mammalia > Macroscelidea > Macroscelididae > Elephantulus > Elephantulus edwardii. Next base: position 2,118,447 of record NW_006399992.1, on the reverse strand, counting down.
ACGCAATTGAAAAGACCAAGACTTGAATCAGGCAAACCTTAGTCTTTAAACTGGCATCATTGTTCTTTAGAACCTCAGATAAATCCTTGATAGCAGATTTCCCCAATGCAACAGAACTTTTGATCTCTTGACTGTTTTTGATATGGGTGTTGTTCATACATCCAAGTAAAAGAAAATTATTGATAACTTCCATCTTATCTCCATCTATCATGATGTTGCTTATTGGTCTGGTGGTAAAGATTTTTGTTTTCTTAATGTTAAGATGTAACCCATATCGATGGCTATCATCTTTGATCTGCAGCAAATGTTTCAAGTCTCAGATTATTGATGAGTCTTCCTCCAAATCTGATGCCACATTCTTCTTCATCAAGTCGAGCTTCTCAAGTTATTTCCTCAGTGTACAGATCTTTTTGCTTTTTTCATGAGTGATGTCGTTGATGTCGTGTCATAATTCCTCTGGTCCTTGATATTCATAGTCATTGATATTCAGTGATTCAAATCTATTCTTAAGGTGGTTTTCAAATTCAGTTGAGATATTCTCAAGGTCATATTTTATTTCTTGTGTGCTTATTTTTAATTTTCTTCAACTTTTATTTAAATTTGAATATGTGTAGTTGATGATTTGTTCCATCTGGTCTAGTATTAGCTGTTGATATTGAGCTTCTTCAACATCTCTTTCCATAGATATTGTTGTGTTGTTGTTGTAATGTGCCATCGAGTCATTTGTGACTCATAGCAACCCTATGTACAACAGCCCTAAACTCTGCTCTGTCCTGTGCCAATCGCACTGCCTCTGACACACCCATCCCGATTACCCCAGTCACTGAATTAATCCACCTCATAGAGGGCCTTCCTCTCCTACGCTGTCCCTCCACCCTCCCAAGCATGATGTCCCTCTCCAAGGACCGGTCCCTCCTTACAACATGTCCAAAACATGTTAGACAGAGCCTCAGAACCCTTGCCTCCAAGGAGCAGCCCAGTTTAACCCTCTCCAGGATGAACATGTTTGTTTTCCTAGCAGTCTATGGTATCCTCAATAATCTTCTCTAGCACCATAGCTCAAAGGCATCAATTCTCCTTCTATCCTCCTTAGTCATTGTCCAACTCTTTGATGCATAACAAGTGATTGCAAAGACCATGGCCTGTATCAGACACACCATAATCTCTGGAGAGACACTATTGCTCTTCAGAACTTTGGAAAGGTCTCTAACAGCAGACTTTCCCATCTCAATATGTCTTTTGATTTCCTGGCTACTGGTGCCAAGAGTGTTGATTGTGGAGCCAAGCAAAGTAAAGCTGTGAACAGTCTCAATCTCTTCACCATATAGCCATATCCATAGATATAGTCAATCTAATTCCTGGGTAGTTCATCGTGTCAAGTCCATGCATGTAATAGCCATTTATGCTTTTTAAAGAAATTATTTGCAATGAGTAAATTACTAATTGTACAACATTCTATTATAAATTTGCAGCCTTATTTCTGTCACCAAGATGGAAATTTCAGACTACCAGTTGGATGCATTTCCAACTACCAATCTTTCTTCTTTGTATTGAAGTTTTCATACCATCATCATATGTATTTTGATTACACATTCTATAGGTTTCAGACTGCGAAAGTTGGTAGAAATCCCCAATTTCTTCATCTTTGGCTTTCATGATTGATGTATATATTTGAATAATAGTTGTGTTAACAGAACTTTTTTTATATGAATGTGGATATTATACTATCACTCACAGTTGTGCACATCAGGGGAGTATTGAAATGCTCTTTTTTAATGATGAATGGTAAATCATTCCTCGTCAATTTTTCACTTAAGGCCTAGGAGATCGTTTGATCATCTGATTCAAAATGGCCAATACCATTCCATCTCAGCTCATTAATACCTAGAATGTCAATCTTTCTATATTCTGTTTTACTTTTGACTACTTTTAATTTTCCTAGATTCATGGTCTGTACATTCCATGTTCTAAGTATTATTGGATGTTTACAGTTGTTTCTTCTCATTTTGAATCTTATTACATCTTCAGTAAATATTTTTCACTGAGTGAAAGCTTTTACTCCATGCTGTTTCAGTATAGTCAACTCTACTTTGAGCAGACAGCTCTTCCTCAGTTGTGTTTTAAGTGCCTTCTTAGCTGAGAGATTATTTGTCTGGCATTATATGTAACAATATTCTTCCACTTGCCATAGAGTTTTCAAAGGGCTGCTGTTTCAGAAATGATTGGGTGTCCCTTTTTCTTAGTCTGTCTTAATCTGAAAGCTCCACTGAAATGTGTCCACAGTGGATGACCCAGCTGCTATTTGAAATATCAGTGGCACAACTTCCAGCATCATAGCAACACTCAAGCCTCCCCCGTATGGAAAACTGAAAAATAAATGGTGGCCTTAAAGATTACAGCTTAGAAAAACCTGTGAGGAGAGTTTCTTTCTTATATAGACTCAATCCTCCTGTGTTATTTTAGTGCCTCTGAAAATCTGCTGGAGGGTCAAATATGGATTGGTTTGGACTCAACAGCACACTACAACAATTACTGAGTCAATAATTAACTGAACGGCACCTAGCAATAAACAACAATGGGAGTATAGATTGCACCATATTATAAATAAAAACAAAAATCTTTATAACCGAACCAATGGGCAAGGTTATAATAAATGGGGCAAAAACTGAAGTTATCAATGATTTAATTTACTTTCATAATACCCGTAAAAACAATAGTTGAGACATGAAACATTGCATTTGACAGATCTGCTGCCAGTGTAGTTCCTTTTCTCATCCTAAACATTGGTATATTGACGAAGCCTCAGAATCCTTGCCTCCAAGAAGCATTCTGGTTTCACTCATGATAGATATTTTCCTTTTTTTTGGCTTTTTGATATCATTATTTTGGTATTGATATTTTGAAAAAATTTACAGAAAACTTTGATTCCCCATCATTGTTGCACATTTTCCTCCCTCCATACCCCCTCCTCAGTTTGCTTTTCTCTTTAAAAAGATTCTTTCATTGTTGCACAATGTCCTCCCTCCCCCCTGCCTTCCCAGTTCACTTTGCTATGCACCTCTTAATCTGGACTGTTATCATGATTGTTTTTTTAAAAAGGAATGAAGTCATAACTCATCTTCTGACCACTTCCTATCTTAGAACAAAGAACAAGCAACAAAGTATTCATCTAAAATGAATTATAATTCTCAAAAATTGGGGTGATAAAAACTAGCGTCCTTAATAAATAAAGTGAAGGTTTGGAAAACTCAAAAACAATTTCTGTTTTAAGAGGATAGGAAAATTTTAGATTCCAAAGACTACAAAATTAACCATTGTATAATGTCCATAAGGGGTAATATGGAAACCGTATTAAAGAAAATAGAAGATTGGGGATGTTTCAAAAATTAACTTCACTCTCTCCAGGATGAACTTATTTGTTTTCTTAGTAGTCCATGGTATATTCAATACTCTTCTCCAAAACCACAGCTCAAAGGCATAAATTCTTCTTTTATCATCCCTGCCACTTTAGTAAATTGGCCTATAACTCTAACAGTTTTGTGTTGATTCTTTTGGGCTTTTTTGTGTACACTATCAGATCATCTGAATATAGCAACAATTTAACCATCTTTTTGCCAATCTGGATGCATTTTTTCCCTTCTCTTGTCAGATTGCCCTAGCAAGCACTTTTAATACAATATTGAAAAGAAGTGGTGACAGTGGGCATCCTTGTCTGGTCCACAGTGGTTGTACCATTTTACAACCCCTTCCATAGTGTATGAGTGTTCCAATTTCTCCATATCTTCTCCAACATTTATTTATTGCTTGATTTCCTATTAAACTTAATCACTGCTAGGGGGTGAGATGGTAGTGTAGTTTTATTTGCATCCCTCTTATTACCAATGATTTTGAGCATTTCTTCATGTGTCTGTTGGCCATCCAAACGTCTTCCTCTGTGAAAAGTCTTTCTATATCTTTTGTCTGTTTTGTAATTTGATTATCAATCTTTTTTCTCGGTGGCCCTGTAAGATTCTGTAGACTTTTATTATGAGACCCTTTTCTGAGATGGAATTGCCAAAAATTTTTTTCCAGTCAGTAAGGTGGGTTGTTTTGGGTTTTTTTTTCACTCTATTGGAAAAAAAATTTAAGCATACAGAGACTTAATCTTTAGGAGGTCTGATTCATTGATGTAATCCTCCTCTAGGTGTGCATTTTAGTCTGCATTTGCTAGCCTCAATATAACATAAGTAACCCTTCTAAGTTTGGTCCAATTTTGTCTCCTATGATCTTTATGGTTTGAGGCTTAAGCCCTACATCTTTAATATACCTTGAGTTGATTTTTGTGTACGGTGTGAGAAGTGGATCCTGCTTTAGCTTTCTGTAGGCAGTAGCCCAGTTTTGCAACACTAGTTGTTGAAGAGGTTTTATTTCCCCATTTGATTTGCTTTACTTCCTTGTTGACTGTAGATAAATGGGTTAATACATGGGTTCTCAGTTCTTTTCCATTGGTCTATGTGTCTGCCATTGTAACAGTACCATGATGTTTTGATTACTACAGCTGTGTAGCAGATTTTAAGATTAGGGAGTGCTATGCCTCCCACTTCACTCCTGTTTTTCAGAAGTGCTTTGGTTATTCAAAGTCTCTGTCCTCTCTAAACTTGCCTTTTCTTTTTGAAAAATGAATTTGATATCTTTATTGGGATTACTTTTAGTAAGATTGACGTTGTCACTATATTGAGCCTTCCTACCATGAACAGGGAACATTTTCCCATTTATTGAGGTCTCTTATTATGTCTTGCTGTAGTGTTTTATAGGGGTTTTTTTTTGTGGTTGGTTGTTGTAAATGATACTGCTTTCTTATTTTCTTCATCTGTGTCTCCTTTGTTACTGTAGAGGAATCCCACTGATCTTTGTACATTGATTTTGTATCCTGCCACTCTACTAAATTGGTCTGCTAGCTCTGTTTTTTGTTAAATCTTTGGAATTGTCTTTGGACTATCATGTTGTCTGCATATAGTGACAATTTTACCACCTCCTTGTTATTTTGAATGGCTCTTATTTTCTTCTTTTGTTGTATTACTCAAGCAAGTACTTCCAATACAATATTGAAGAAGAGTGGTGAAAGGGGACACTCTTGCCTGGTCCCTGTTTGCAAGGGGAATACCTTTAGTCTTTCTCCATTGAGGATGATGTTAGCTCTTGGTTTTGTGTGTATACTTTTCAATATGTTGAAGAAATTTCCTTCTATTCCTATTTAGTGAATGTTTTAAATAGGAAGGGCTGTTGGATTTTGTAAAAGGTCTTTTCTGCATCATTATACAGGATCATGTGCTTCTTGTTCTTTGCTTTGTTGATGTGATAATTACATTGCTTATGTTGAACCATCGTTGCATGCCTGTGTGAATCCATCCCACTTGGTCATGATGAATTAATTTTTTGATGTGCTGTTCGATTCTATTGGCCAAGAATTTGTTAAGGATTGTCCCCCCCCCCACACCTATATTTATGAGAGATTTTTGTCTGTAGTCTTTTTTTTTTCTTTCTTCCCCCACCCCCTTTTGGTAATGTCTTTGCCTTGTTTGGATACTAAGGTTACACTTGTTTCATTGAATGACTCCGGGAATGTTCCTTTTTTGTCCCCTATTTTTTTGAAATTATTTAAGTAGAATTAATGATAGATCTTCTCTGAATGTTTAGTAGAATTTAGCAGCAAAAATATCTGGGCGAGGACATTTTATTTTAGGGGGAGGACTCTGAATGACTTACTCTATCTTTTTCTTTTGTGATGAGTCTGTTCAGGTGTTCTATATCTATTAGGTCTTTCTGAGTAGGGTGTGAGTTTCAAGGAATTTGTCCATTTCCTCTATGTTTTCAAATTTGTTGAAGTGTAGCTTTTCATAATATTCCATAATTCACAATTTATTTTTTTTCTGGTTCTGTTATGATGCCACCTCTATAGTTTCTTTTTGAGTTACTTGAGTCTTCCCTTTCTTTTCTTTTGTTAAGTTTGTCTATTTTGTTAACCCTTTCAAAGGACCAGCTCTTGATCTTGTTGATGGTTTTAGTTGTTTTCTATCTCATTGATTTCAGCGCTTGTCCTAATAATTTCCTTCCTAAATTGTTGCTTTTTGTTTTGTTTATTTAATTTGATGAAGTGTTAAGTCATTAATTTTGCTTCACTCTTCCTTTTTAATGTGTTTGCTTATTACTATGAACTGTCCTCTGAGAACTGCCTTAGTTGTATCCTAAAGATTTTGGCATGTTAATGTCATTATCTTTTGTTTCCAGAAACTTTTAAATTTCATTTATTATTTCTTCTATCACCTTATGGATTAGCAGGGTGTTATTTAGCATCCATGTGGGTGGTTTTGTAAGCTTTACCCTTTTTTATGGCATTGTGGTCTGAGAAGATGCTTTGCATTATTTCAATGTTTTTTGATTTGTTGAAGTTTGCTTTATATTCTAAAATGAAATAAGTTGTGGGAATATGTACATTGCACAATTGAGAATAAAGTTATTGGGTTTGTTAGGTTCAATACCCTGAGTTGATCCATAAGGTCCCGTTGGCTTTTTGTATCATTTAAATCATCTGCATCTTTCCTAAGTTTCTTTTGAGTTGACCTATTTTTTGGTTAGAGTGGTGCATTAAAGTCTCATACCACTATTGTGGTGCTATTTCTTTCTTCAATTCTGTTAACTGTTGTTTTAAGTATTTTGCATGTCTATAATTTGGTGCATAGATGTTAATGTAATTTATGCTTTCTTAGCCTATTGTGCCTCTAAGCATTATCTATTTCCCTTCCATATCTTTTATGGTATACTTCAACCTGAAATATTTTTTATCAGAAATTAGTATTATCACTTCTGCTTTTCTGTGGATATCATTTGTTTGATACATTATATTCTACTCTGATTTTTAGTCTTTTTCTTTTTTACCCCTCAAATTTAATCTTTTTATTTTAGCTTCTGAATTTTCTTTTCTTTTCTTCTATTTTTTGGGTTTCCATTCTTTCATTGTTGCACACTTTCCTCCCTGTTGACCCCTCCCCCTCAGCTCTCTTTTCTCTTTGACAAGTTAAAAAAAATTCTTTCATTGTTATATAATCCCAGCTCCCCTTACCCCAGTCTACTCCTCTATGCAGGTTTCATTCTGTACACTTGTCATGACAATAATACCTAATCATGATATCAGATGCAAGCAAGATTTTGCTGAAAATTATCCAAAAACATTTGGAACAAAATGTCAACAGAGAACTGCCAGATGTGCAGACTGGATTTAGAAGAGGTCGTAGTACTAGGGATATTATAGCTAATGTAAGGTGGATCTTTGCAGAAAGCAGAAAATACAAGAAGAATGTCTATATGTGCCTCATCGACTATGCAAAGGCTTTTGACTGTGTGGATCACAACAAGCTATGGCTGACTCTGAGAAGAATGGGAATCTCAGAACATTTGATTGTGCTAATGCGAAATCTATACTTGGACCAAGAGGCAGTCATCACAACAGAGCAGGGAGACACTGGATGGTTCAAAATCAAGAAAGGGGTCCGTCAGGGATGTATTTTGTCTCCATACTTTTCAATCTGTATGTAGAACAGATCATCTGAGACGCTGGGCTGTACGAGGTGGAATGTGGCATCAGGATTGGTGGAAGAATCATAAACAACTTGCGTTACGCAGATGACACAACCCTGCTCACTGAAACTGAGGAGGACCTGAAGTGCTTGCTGCAGAAGGTCAAGGACTGAAGTCTTCAATATAGATTGAAGCTCAATATCAAGAAAACAAAGATTCTCACCACTGGGCCAATTGGCAGCATCAGTATGGATGGTGAAGAGATTGAGATAGTTAACAGTTTTTGTTTACTTGGCTCCAGAGTCAACGCTCTTGGTAACAGCAGCTAGGAAATCAGGAGACGAATTGCATTAGAAAGTCAGCTGTGAGAGACCTCTCAAGAGTACTGAAGTGCAACGACATCAGGCTGGAGACTTAGGTGCGCCTGATCCAGGCTATAGTCTTTGCAATTACGTGCTATGCATTGGAGAGTTGGACAGTGAATAGGGATGATAGAAAGAGAATTGATGCCTTTGAGTTGTGGTGCTGGAGTTGGATTCCCTGCAGAATGTTCCCTGCAGTCAAGGATTCTGCAGCTTCATCTGACATACTTTGGGCATGTTGCAAGGAGGGACTGGTCCTTGGAGAGGGACGTCATGTTTGGGAGGGTGGAGGGATGGCACAGGAGAGGAAGACCCTTGATGAGATGGATCGCTTCTGTGAGTGGAGTGGTGGGAGTGAATGTGTTTGAGATAGTGAGGTTGGCACAGGATAGAATGGCATTTAGGGCTCTTGTACATAGGGTCGCTATGAGTTGCAAGTGAGTCAATGGCACATAACAAAAACAACAACAAATATTCTTCCTAAACAGTACTCTTACTCATCTGTTTCAATACTGTATATATTTTTTATCCCCTCTTAGTTTTCCTCCAACTCCTATGTCAGTCTTGCTTTACAACAATTTCATTGTGTAGTATTTGTCCTTTTGTGGCTGAAATATTTCATTCAGCATAATGTTCTCCAGGATCACCAATTTAGTATAATATTTCATGAGTTCCTTGTTTTTCCAATGCAGCATAATATTCCATTGTGTAAATATACCACAACTTCTCTATCCATTCCTTTGTTGATGGGTACTTGGGCTGTTTCCAACTCTTTGCTATTGTGAACAAAGCAGCAATAAACATGGGTGTGTATATATCCGCTTGGGTGGCAGTCATAATTTCTTTAAAGTGTATTCCCAATAGTGGAATTGCTGGGTCAAATGGTATTTCTATTTCCAACTTTTTGAGAAAGTTCCATACTGCCTTCCATAGTGGTTGCACCATTTTACACTCCCACTGAATATGCGTTCCAGTTTCTCTGCAACCACACCATTGTTTGTTGTTTGCTGTTCTGTTAAATTTTGCTATTCTTACAGGGGTGAGATGATATATCATAGTTGTTTTGATTTGTATCTCTCTTAGAGCTAGGGATTTTGAACGTTTCTTCATGTGTTTGTTCACCATCTGAGTGTCTTCTTTGGTGAAGTGTCTGTTCATATCCTTGCTCATTTTGCAATTGGGTTTTTTACCTTTATCTTGTTGTGGTGTAGTCTTTCTTTTTCTTCATTTCGTAGATGTGTCTCTAGTAGGCAGTATATTCATGCGTTTTGCTTTTTCATGCAACTGCTACTCTTTTTCTTTTAATTGGTGCACTTAATCTATTAACATTAAATGTGATTATTGATATACCAGGTTTTATTGCCACAATATTGCTGTGTTTCTTTTACTGTTGTTTCTGATTACTGTGTTCCATCCACTTTCCTTTGGTGTCTCTGTATGAAGGACTTCCCTTAGAATTTCTTGGAGAATTAGTTTTGTTTTCACAAATTCCTTAAATACCTGTTTTCTGCAAATGACTTGATTTGTCATTCTTTCAACCTTCTGGTGGCCTGTTGTCTTTACTCTCCCATGGTTTCTGCTGAGAAATAAGAACTTAGTCTAATTGGTTCTCTTTTGCACATGACTGCCCCCTCCCCCCCAACTGCTTTAGTATTCTTTATTTTGGAGAATTTGACTATGATATGTCTTGATGTTTTTCTTTTGAGGTCTAGTCTGGTTGGACTTTGATGAGCTTCTTTAATATGGATTTCCTCATTCTTCCACATGCTTAGTAAGTTTTCTTCTAGTACCTCTTCCACTAGTTTCTCAGTGCTACCTCTGCCTCTTTTGTGTCTTGGGATTTTAATCATATGTTTTTTAATTGTATGTTTTTCTTTTAGATGTTATCCAACATGATTCTAATATTTTCCTTCCATCCTCTCTCTGACCTTTCTTCTAGTATGTTCCCATTGAGGTTCTTGTCTTCCAGCTCACTGGCTCTCTGTTCTATCTTTTCCGTTCTGTCCTTATTTTTTTATTCCAGCATGTTGGAAACATTAGCCATTTTGGTCTTGATATTCTGGATTGCATTTTTGTTCATTTCTATTAATTCCAGTATTATGTTGGCTGTACCCTTTCTATCTTGTGTTATTTTTTAAAAGATTTTTCACCTCTTTATCTGTAGTAACAATTGTTTCTTCTATCTTTTGAAATTTCTTCAGTAGCTAGCTGTTCAGATAACTCCACTTCTGTGTATTTATTCTGGTTCCCTGTCTCTGGGGTACTCTATTTATGATTTCAATTCTTCTATTGTTTGTACCTTTCCCCATACCTTTTCTTTTTTCTTTTCTTTTTTTTCTTTCTTTTCTTCTTTTTCTTTTCTCTTTTCTCTTCTCTATCTTCTCTTTTTCTTTTATTTTCTGTTTTCAGAGTTTAATTTATTTATTCATTCTAGTGAAAGTTTACAGAGACTTAGGGTTTCCAGTCATTCATTGTTGCACTTTTCTCCCTGCCTGCCCCTTCCCCCCCCCCATTTACTCTTCTCCTTGAAAAGAAAAAGAAAAACTCTTTCATTGTTATGCAATCCCTCCCTCCAAGTCCACTCTACTATGCAGCCTTCACTCTGGACTTCTGTAATGACAAGAACACCCATTCATATATCTCTTCTAAACAGACCTCTCCCTCATCTGTTTCAATGCAATATACATCATTCCTCCCCTCCTTTTCTGTCTTCTCTCAACCCTGATGTTAGTCCCATTTTACAACAGTGATCATGCAATATTTTCATGTGACTCTATTTCAATATATTTATTTTGCCCGTCTCTGAGATATTCATTGAGTTTGCAATGTGCTCAGCTTTTTAAAAAGGCTCATTTTGGTTTTCTTTCCACTATGCTTAAAGCTGCATGCATAGGTTGTTCACAGTTCTTTATTTTCATTTTATTATCTATTAATTCTTCCGTCTTTATTCTCCAATTTCAGCTGTCTGCACACTCCATTAGAATACTGTGCTTTCTCCTCCTGAGCTGCCCTTTAAAATATTCTTTTTCTTACTCTTCTGTTTTTTTAAATTTTTTAATTAATTTTAATTCATATTTACAGAGATTTTGGATTTCCATTCATTCTTTGTTTCACTTTTCTCCCTGCCCACCCCTCCCTTCCTGTTAGCTCCTCTCTTTTAAAAGAAAAAAGAAAAATTCCTTCACTGGTATATAATCCCCGTATCCCCCCACCCCGAGTACATGTCACTATGCAACCTTAAGTCTGGACTCTTGTGATAATCATAATACCCAATCATATATCGCCTTTAATCTGTTATTTCCCTCATCTGTTTCAGTACAGTATGTATAGTTTATCCAGTTTTTTCTCAGTCTTACCCCAACCCTGATGTCACTCACATTCTACAACAGTGAAACCATGCAGTATTTGTCCCTTTGTCACTGAGATATTTCACTCAGCATAATATCTTCCAGGGTCACCCATTTTGAATAATATTGCATGAGTTCCTTGAAGAAATGTTAAAAATCCTTAGCTGTAAGAGAGACGCGAATCAAAACAACTATGAGATATCATCTCACCCCAGTAGGAATAGCAAAATTTAACATAACAGCAAGCAACAAATGCTGGTGAGTTTGTGGAGAAACTGGAACTCTTATTCATTGCTGGTGGGAATGTAAAATGGTGCAACCATTGTGGGAAGTGGTGTGGTGCTTTCTTAAAAATTTGCAAATAGAGATACCATTTGACCCAGCAATTCCATTATTGGGAATATACCCCAGAGAGACCATAACTGCCATCCAAGCAGATATATGCACACTAACGTTTATCACAGCTTTGTTCACAATAGCAAAGAGTTAGAAGCAACTTAAGTGCCCATCAACAAACAAATGGATAGAGAAGCTGTGGTGTATTCACAGAAGGGAATACTATGCCACATTGAAAAACAAGGAACCCTTCTGTTTTTATAATGACCTTTTGCTTTCTTCATGGATGATATCCTTGGTATCATCCTACAATTCATCTGGTTTTTTTTCATTGGTGTTCAATGTTTTAAACCTATTCCTAAGATGATCTTGAAATTAAAATTTAAATGGTAAATATATGGCTCTTAAATACTTTTAAGCTGACATCAAGAAGTTTATCAACTGATTAAATTACACCTTCAATTCAGGGATAAAAAACTTTTGAAAACAAAATTCAGTTAAGGAAAAGCCTGGTTTCTCTAGAATTCAGAATAATAAAGACACTACTTTGTTTTATTGGCAATGAAGAGTGCTTAAAACTTGAAATGAAGATCAGAAACTATTGCCTTCAGTATATATAAAAAGCACAAAGAAAAAAACTTTTACAACTGATCCAATAAACAACATTATGATAAATGAAGAAAATACTGAAGTTACCAAGGATTCAATTTTATTTGAATCCGCAATCAACACCAATAAATGTAGCAGTCAAAACATCAAAGGCCATATTGGCAAATGAGCTTTAAAGAGAAAAAAATATCTCTTTAAAGTTAAAAAGCCAAGATGTAATTTTTTTACATTAAATTTTATTAATTTTAATGAACATTTACAGAGATTTTGGGTTTCCATTCATTCATTGTTGCCCAAGATGTAATTTTGTGCACTAAAATGTGCATTATCCAAGCCATTGTATTTTCAATTGTCTCATATACACACGAAACTGTGCAATTAATAAGACTGAAGAAGAATTGATACTTTTAAATTATGGCTTTGGCAAAGAATATTATTATAAATACTATGGACTTCCAGAAAAACTAATAATCCTGTATGGAAGTACAGTCAGATACTTCTTAAAGAGGAGGAGGGTGAGATTAAGTGTCATGTACTTTGGGAGGTACTATTAGGAGTGGTCAGTCCTTGGAGCATCCTGGCTGCTTTTCTTCCAAGATTTATTTGTTGATACTTTTCACTAACACCATCATTTAAAGGTGTTTCCCAGTCTTTGGTCTTCCTTATTCATTATCTAGCCTTCACAAGCATATTGAGCAATTGAAAATTTCAGTTGATTTGAACCCATGAAAAATACCATGACAGGATGTAACTCTGGCACACGCCATCCTTCCTGACTTTAAGTGATGTTCTGTTCAGACAACTATTCCTCGTTCTATGTACAGGTTCTGCTTTAGCACGAGTAAGTGGTCTATAATTCTTGTTTTCCTTAATTTATAACTTATTATGATCCACACAGCCAAATTCCTTTGCATAATCAATAAACCACAAGTAGATATCTTTCTAATATTTTCAGCCATGATCAATCAAATATTAGCAATGATACCCCCTTGGTTACCCCTTGGAGAGGGATTACCCCTTTATTCCATAGTCTCTTATTAATTCAACTTAAATCTGGAAATTTTTGTTAATATACAACTCCAGAGATTTTTGTGCAATCTTTTATAAAATTTTCCTCAAATGTGATATCAATGGTATTGTTTGATAATTTCAAAAAAGGGTTTGTTTTTATAAATACCCACTAGATTATATCTCTAATTTTCAGATGACTAGAACAGAATTACAAAAACAGCCTTCACACTTATTGCAGTGGGCTAGACCAGTTATATCTTCTCATTATTTAAAATACTTGGGAAGGAAATATTTTAAAATACTTAAAGTTGGATTGGTTGCTTTGGCAACAAAGTCAAGCTTCTGGAGATTATCTTCAGTGACTGTAGCTCTGGCAACAGAACGCAAGGGAAAGGTTATTAGCCCTGGGATTTGCTTTTAAAACTTCATTTTAAGTAACTAGACCAGACACAAATACCAATGTTTATATCTAGTATTATAAAACTTAGCACAGGATTCCATTTTTTGGGGGGTGGGAGTAAGAAGAAAATTTTTCAACTGATATTCAGGACTAAGGAGAAAAGCAACCACACGTACTGGACTCCTGGATGCCAAGAGAACTAGGCATGATGTTGCAGTGGATGTGAACTTAGACATATTATATATATTTGTCTAAAGCAGAATAATTTATTTCTGATTATTAGCAACTTAGTTATATAACATTTGAACACCCCCCCACAACATCCCACTTAAGGCAAGCGAACAATATAAATTATGCCAGTTTTATTTGACTATAAATAAAAGAAAGATGAAGAGTCTCCTCCGGTTGTGATTTACAGCCTCAGAAATCCAACAGAAGGTCATTCTTGATTGAAATCTACTAGATTGTAGTGAATTTTCTGGGAAACTCTCAGTAGAATCTTTGATAAAACCATGGATAAAATGCTCAGCTTCCAAACAAAAAGTTGTTGGTTCAAATCTAGCAGCCTGTGTGTGTGTGTGTGTGTGTGTGTGTGTGTGTGTGGGGTGGGGGGGAGAAAAATGTGACAGTTTATGCCCATTAAGATATATAGACTTGGAAACCCTATGATACAGGTCTACTCGGTTCAACAGTGCTGTTATTAGTTAGAATTGTCTCTCTGGAAGAGAGACAACTTTTTTGAGAGGAGTGATACTGTTAGGTGTCACTGAGTCAAGTACAACATATAATGACCCTATGAACAACATATCTGAACCCTGTCCTATCCTCTTCATCTCTGACATACTCAAGCCCGTTGGAAGTCATCTCTTTGTCAATCTACCCCATTGAGAGTCTTCCCTCTTTCACTTACCTGCCACCCTTCCAAGCATGATGTCACTTTTCAAGGAATAGCCTCTTCTAACAACATGCCTAAAGTATGTGAGACTCTAAATAATATAGACCATGAACTCTCCTATAAATGTACAGAAATGATGCTAATTATAGAACAGATTTTAGGTTTTTTGTGCAAAACTTACTCTGAGTCATATTTGACCCAACAACACCTAGCCACTGCTAAATGACACTAGTGCCGTAATATCTGGAGGAACATTCTTCCACTTTGCACATCATTCTTTGTCAGTGTGCTATATGAGGTAACCTGGGTTTGCTATGGTGCTGAACCTTGTGCCATGCGGATATCAAATACCATAATGGTTTCCCACGTGAACAGTGTTTGGTGAAGTCCCCAGTTGTAGGGAACAGGTTGGGAAGCAGGAGTGGCATCCACTTCCTAAACCACATGCCTCTGGAAATTCTATGAACTTGGAGAAACAGTGATAGCTATGGAAAGGCATTAGTTCTTTTGTTTATAGAGTCATTATGAGTCAACCTTGACTTGATGGCAATCAACAACAAGAGCCACAACATGGACAATAGAGAGAGTTCTCTGGTGGTTTAATGAGTAACGAACTCCTCTGCCAATCCAAAGTCATGCAGTTTGAATCCAGCAACTCCAAAGGTGAAAGATGAGCAATCTCCCCACATATGAAGTGTCTCTGATAACCAGCTGGAGGCTCAGCTAGTAGTTCCAACTCAGTGGCATACAACAACAATAACAATACCAACATGGACATTATAAATAGATAACTTACTAGTAAAAACAACAACAACAACAACAGCGAGAGGCAACTCTGCTGGCCTGCTGGGTACAAAGTTATGCTACCAAGCCAAAGGTGGGTGGTTTTAATAAATGGCCCTCAGGCCTATTGTTTTGTCAAACAGTCTTCTAGGTCTGTCCATTTTCTGTACAGAGTACAACTCATGGTTACTATGAAGCTGAACACTGTGACACTGATGTGTCAAATGTGTAAATGGTTACCCATGGTGGACTGAGTTTGGTGGAACTTCCCAATTAAAATAAACTTGGAAGCAGGAGTGTCATCCACTTTTGAAATAGCTTGCCTCTGGAAACTCTATGAACTTGGAGAAATGATGAAAGTTATACAAGTGTTCAGGTCTTTCGTTCATAGGGTCGCTATGAGTCATCTACGACTCGACGGCACTTAACAACAACAACTATTTTAAAAAGTAGAAAAAATCTGCAATCTTAGTTTAGCTAGACATTACTGGGACAACTGGAATGTCTAGGTATTGTTAGAATTGCCTTACATTTCCTGACATTGACTTAAGACTTTTAAACAATAATTAGACTAGAAAGCTTAATTTACATATTTAAATTCACTAAGAGTCTAGAATATAAACTAAGGTTTAAGAATTACATGGATTAAGGATTCACATGGCAAAGATTCCTCAGAGCAATAACTCAATGTGAGACTGAAATAAATTGGTTATTCCATTTCTGAAATGTTCCAAGAATGAGTAATATGATGGCTCTATGATTTTAATTGTCAAGCAGATCAGGTGACAGAGACACAGCATTTAAACTGCTATTCCAAAGCTGGGCATTCCAGTAGTTCAAATCCATCAGTGGCTCCACAGGAGAAAGATGATCATTCTCCTCCAATTGCAGTTTACAGCCTCAGAAACCTGATGAAGGGTCACTATGAGTCAGAACTAATGAAATAATAAAAACGCAGCGAGGAAGAGAATTTGTTGAGTTGTTTGGAAACGCGGATAGACAGACTTGCCAGCGATCATTAAAGTAGTATTTCATTGGGTTCTCTATGTTCTCTTTTTTCCCTCCAAGGACATATTCCTAGGCACAAAAGATAACATTTGAACATCAGAAATATTTTAAAATGTACTTACTTTAAGCATGCTGTCACTAAACACTACTCGTGGGAAAAGTAGAGCATTAGTGAGAAAAAAGAAGACCGTCACTGAGATGGATTGACACAGTGACTGTGACAATAGGCTTGAGCATGATGGAGATTGTGAATATGAGGTAAAAATCATACAGATTTTCTATCCATTGTTCATAGGGTAGCTGTGAGTTGTAGTTGTAGTTGACTAATTTGGACCTAACAATAACAACAAACCTAGAGAACCTGTTGTTATTGCGTCAGTTCCAAATCATGGTGACTCATCTGGTGATTCAGAGTAAGTGTGCTCTGTAGGCTTTAAGTTCTCTTCTCCCCCACCCCCACCAGAGGCACCTCGGGTAGGTTTAAACTGCTAGCTGTTCTGTTAATAGCTAAGTGTAACATTTTGTGCCAGGGAAATCTATACTAACCTCTTGTTGTTGTTTGTCATCCAGTCAAAAACAACTCATAGTGGGCCCTCCAACAGGTTTTTAGAGGCAGTTAATTGTTTGGTAGGAGATTTCCAATCTTTCTCCAGAATAGCGTCTGGTGTATTTGAACTGCATGCCTTTGGGATTGCAGCACAGCCTCATAAATAAACCACAAGAGTTCCTTTTCTATGAATACTAACTATGAATCAGAAAATCAACAGGAGAAGGTAATATCATTTTACTTAGACTTTTATAATATTGAGAGTAGTTTAATAAATAAGCATTATGGGTTGAAAATCTCAAGCAACATGAAATAGCTCCAGAATTTGCTTTTTGGTGCCTGTGTTTTCACTATTTAATTTACTACGGTTTCCTTCCCTGCTTACAATTATTTCATTACTTTGTCTGAGTAGTGCACTTAGTTCTATGCAAACCAAAAGACCATTTTGTGGTCCTGCAGTGCGTTGAAGAAGGTCAGAAATAATGAAAATGCAGCCTTTAAAATACCCCTAAGGAATATGAAAACATATACAGCTCATTCTAATTATAACAAAGTAGAAAACAGTAGAGGGAGAAGTTTTAAAGCTATTACTAAACAAAGATCAGAAATTCTGACTGAGGAACAGCAGGAACAAAGATGCCAGAAACAACGCCTGGTTGCATCTAAGGAATGAAGCAAACTGTACAACTTATAGTACCCTATCATACATCTATTGCAAAGTATAAAGAGCCAAAGTAGCCCAATGGTCAAACACTTGACTGCTAGCCAAAATATTGGCTTCATGAGGGAAGGTGCTGGCCATCTGTTTCCACAACGGCAACCTGGAAAAAGTTCTTCAGGATAGCTCCACTCTGTCACATGAGGTTACCGTGAGTTGAAATTTATCCCATAGACCCTAACAACAGGTAGGTGTGGAAATGAGAACTCATTTTAGTTTTGATTTGTATTTTCCTTATTGACAAATGAGCAAAGTCATGTTTATTCCAGTTCCAAAAAAAGGTGATCTGACTTTTGTCAAAAGATATCACTAATGTAAAAAAAAAATTATCAAACAGTATCACTAATATCATACTTAAAGCGAGCTCCTACTGGAGATGAACCAAAATCAATTGAAACAGTACATCAGCAAAGAATTGCTAGATGTACAAGTAGGGTTAAGAAGAGGCCATGGCACTAGGGACATTATAGCCAATGCCAGATGGATCATAGTTGAAAGCAGAGAGTACTAGAGGAATGTCTATCTATGTTTCATTGACTATGCGAAAGCATTTAACTATGTGTATCATAACAAATTACAGCTAACCTTGAGAAAAATGAGAATTCTAGAATACTTAATTGTGCTTATACTTTAGTATAGGTTTACTATACCTCGACCAGGAAGCAGTTATCAGAACAGAGCAAGGAAACACTGCATGGTTCAAAATCAGAAAATGTGTACATCAGGAATGCATTCTATCTTCATACCTTTTCAATCTATATGCAAAACAGACCATTTGAGAGGCTGGGCTCCATAAGGAGGAATGTGACATCAGGATTGGAAGAAAATTCATCAACAATCTATGTTATGCAGATAACACAACTTTGCTTGCTGAAACTGAAGAGGACCTGATGTATTTGCCGTAGAGTGTCAAGGACTGCAACGCTCAATATGGATTAAAGCTCAACATCAAGAAAATGAAGATTCTGACTAGTGGACCAATTTGCAGCATCATGATAAATGATCAAGATTGAGATTGTTAACAGCTTTGGCTTGCTTGGCTCCATAATAAACACCCTTGGTACAAGTAGCCAGGAAATCAAAAGACTAATTGCTTTGGAAAAATCTGCTGTCAGAAACATATCCAGAGTACTGCAGAACAATGATGTCAGTCTAGAGACTAAGATGTGCCTGAACCAAGCCATGGTCTTCACAAATACTTGCTATGCATCAAAGAGCTGGACAATGAATAAGGATGACAGAAGAAAAATCAATGCCTTTGAGTTGTGGTGCTGGAGAAGAGTATAGAACATAATCATTAATTGCCAAAAGAACAAATAGATCTGTGCCTGGGGAGGTGAAACCAGGCTGGTCCTTGGAGGCAAGGATTTTGAAGCTCCATCTGACATACTTTGGGCATGTGGCCAGGAGGGACCAGTCCTTGGAGAAGGACATCATGCTTAGAAAGGTGGAGGGACAATGTAGGACAGGAAAACCCCAGATGAAGTGGATTGACAAAGTCACTGGAATAATGGGAGTAGGTGTGTCAGAGACAGTGAAATTGGCTCAGAATAGAGCAGAGTTCAGTGCTATTTTACATGAGGTTGCTATGAGTCCAAGTAATTCAATGGCACATAACAACAATGACAGAAGACTTGAGGACTAAGGTACACCTGTTTCATACCATAGTATTTTCAATCACTTGCTATGTATCTGAGAGCCGGACATGAATAAGAATGACAAAAGAAGAATTGATGGTTTTGACCTGTGGTGTTGGAGAAGAGTAAAATATCCCATGGCTTTCCAAAATAACAAATAGCTATATCTGTAGAAGGTATCGCCAGAATAAACTTTTGACGCAAAGATAATAAAGTTTCACCTCACAACATCTGGGCATATTGCTAGGAGAAGCAATTCTGGGAAGAGGGACATCATACTTAGAAAGGTGGAGGGACAATGAAAGAGAAGAAGACTCTTGACCAGGTGCATTGACATAGTGACTGCAGCAATGGTCTGAAGTATATCAGAGATTGTCAGATTACTACAGGATAGGACAGGGTTTCAGATCTGCTATTCATAGGTTTGCTACAAATTGTAGTACCCAAATTAATGGCACCTAACAACAACAGTAATAAAAAGAAGAATAATCAGTACCTTTGAGTTGTGGTGTTGGAGAAGAGTACTGAATATCTCACGGACAGCCAAAAGAACAAACAAACATGCCTTGGAGAAGTGTATCCAAGATGTTCCTTGGAGGCAAGATGGTGAAGTTTTGCCTCACATATCTTAGGCATATTTTAGTAGAGGTTGGTCCTTGGAAAACAACATCATGCTTGGAAAGATGGAGGGTCAAAGAATTGAGAGGAAGACCCTCAATGAGATGGATTGACACAGTAACTGTAACAATGTGCCCTGGTATAGCAGAGATGATGAGGATGGTTCAGATTTGTTGTTTGTATGACTGCTGTGAGTCATAGATTCTATGACATCTTAGCAACAATTCCCAATGATGATGAGTATCATTTTTGTATGCTTACTGGCCTTTTATAGATCATCCATAAAGAGATGTCTTTTGAAAAGTACCTGTCTACTTTTTAATTGAATTGTTTGCCTATTTCATTAGTTGTCAAAGTCACTATAAAAATTGACTTGATGGTCTTGAACAACAACATCTTGAGGCTCTGAAGCTGGAGAAATAGGTTAGGATCAGATTATGGAGATCCTGCACATGGAATTTAAAATTTTGAAGTGCACAAATGTTATGAAGGTGCTAATAATGTGAGTGCTTTACAACTTTTATAACTCTTCAATATTCCTGAATATTGAATATTTCAATATTCAATATCCTTTTAGGATAATTCTGTGGACAATATCAACAGTAGGACAGTTTGGAAAAACAGAGAAATTGCTTTTTATTCATAAACCAGTTTGTGCTATCTTTCCATTCTCATCTGCTATAGCTTAATTTATTGATTCACTAAGTGGCATCAGAATTGGAGGAAGAATCATCAACAATCTGCGTTATGCAGATGACACAATCCTGCTTGATGAAACTGAAAAGGACTTGAAGCACTTGCAGTGGAAGGTCAGGGACTGCATTCTTTTGTATGTATTGAGACTCAATATCAATAAAACAAAGATTCTCACCACTGGGCAGATTAGCAGCATCACGATGGATGGTGAAGAGATTGAGATTATTCACAGTTTTGGTTTGCTTGATCTACAGTCAACACTCTTGGTACCAGCAGCCAGGAAATTAAAAGACTCTTGCAATGGGAAAGTCTACGGTTAGAGACCTCTCTAAAGTGCTGAAGTGCAAGGTTGTCAGTCTGGAGACTAATGTGCACCTGATACATGCCATGGTCTTTGCAATCACTTGCTATGTATCAGAGAGCAGGAGAATGACTAAGGATGATAGAAGGAGAATTGATGCCTTTGAGCTGTGGTGTTGGAGAAGAGTATTGAATAGACCATGGACTTCTAGGAAAACAAACAGGTTTGTCCTGGAGAGGGTGAAACCGGAATGCTCCTTGGAGGCAAGGATTCTGAAGCTTTGTCTGACATACTATTGGACATGTTGGAAAGAGGGACCAGTCCTTGGAGAGGGACATCATGCTTGGGAGGGGGGAGGGAGAGCTCAGGAGAGGAAGATCCTCAATGAGATGGATTGATTCAGTGACTGGATAATAATGGAGGGAGGTGAGATTGGCACAATTGGAAATGGTGAGATTGGCACAAGACAAAGCAGAGTTTAGGGCTGTTGTAGATAGGGTCACTATGAGTCGCAGGCGACTCAACAGCACATAACAACAACAACAACAATGACAACACATGTATTTATCACATGTTCACTACAAACAAGGCTCTGTGTTAGGCACTGAGAATACACCGACAAAGAGGAAGAACATAGTCTACAACTTAATTGAGCTCATAAAAAAATAGTAGGTGTTAGGCATTAATCAAATAGTCGTTGTTGTGAACCGTTGAGTCACAACTGCCCCATAAGGCAGTTAATTGTACAGGAGAAGATGCCCATCTTTCTACTGTCAATAAAATAGTAGCACAGATAAATGTATAATTACTTGCTTTGATAGACTAAAAAAAAAAGCAAATAAAAAACAAAAAACACACAGTGAGCTCTCAGAGTGTCTAAGAGGAGATCCTGACTCAGTTGAGGGTGATGGCCACAGAAAGATCCTCCATGAAAGTAGGGCTTTCAGTAGAGCTGAAATCTGATGGGTGAGCAAAGATATAAAATGAAAAGACAAAGGTGGTATTCTAGGCAGAGAAAACTGTATACACAGCCTTGGAGAGCTCTAAGCATGTCCAAAGATAACTGTGCTACATAGGTTTTAAAGACTGAATTTTTAAACACTGTCAAGCATTTCTTTTAAGAGGTGTTTCTGGATGAATCCAAACCTCTAAACTTTTGGGTATACTGTCACAACTTTGCATATCCAAGATAATCTTAGGTTACAAATAATCAAAGTGCTTAGTTAAAGGATGGAGGTTCAAGCTCACTGAGACAACCTCAGAAGAAA
>NW_006399992.1:2079912-2096257 GCF_000299155.1 Elephantulus edwardii | reverse complement strand
ATCTATCTATCTATCTATCTATCTATCTATCTATCTATCATCTATCATCTATCTATCTATCTATCTATCTATCTATCTATCTATCTATCTATCAAAAAGCAGCTATTGAAAAGTTTTTGAAGCTCATGTGTTTTACCCTCACACATATTAGTTGCCCTGAGTTAACAACAATTGGTTTTTCAGTGATCAGTACTTTTACAGTAGGTGCAAGAATCGTCTAACATCTTTCAGTGGTGTGTTTTTATACGATATACACGTGACTTAGGAAGTAGATTAAAACAGACCTCTGATCTAAGTATAAAGTTCTATTATTTAAGTAAAAGTGTAACTTTGACAACTTCCACTACTTTTATAGCTATCAAATGGGTATGAAAAGGGGCTTTATTTTTCAAAATACAATATTCTAGTAGAATATTTTAGAACACAAATGTAAATAAACCAATTGGTGTAAAAATATCTATTGTAGTGATATCCTAGATAGATATAAGGTGGTTAGATGAAGCCCCCCTCCCTCTCTCTCCTGGTCTCTATTATTGAACAGAATTCACACTTTGAAGTGGCAGCACCAGACAAATATGCATATGTTTTTTCATTTTTTCTCCATCTCCCTTGCCATGGAAAACTTTCTTCTCTGCAAAAATATACACAGAGAGATTGTTGCTCTAATCTACCCATCTTGCCACATAATTTTTACAGCTGTTCCTCAGTTGTTAATATATTTCTGTAGAATATGTGTAAATAGACATGAGCAAACTGTCTAAAAGTTATTCAGCTAGTCAGTGAACCATGTAATCTGTTGGTTCAGAGACAACAGATAATAGAGTGAGATATTTGCTATACCCGCCACACACTTCATACAGCATCCAGTCTCCAAAAGTCAATTTGTGTTCTGTTGGGGCATGTCTCATCACACTACATTATCACATTTGGGATAGGAAATTTGGATAATGACTATTTGATTTAAGAAGGGGGGGAGAGAGACTATTTAGTGATTTGAATATCTGTGAGGTGGGAATTTTGAACTCAAATTTGGTTCCATCCTTGGTTAATTCGCTACTGTATATGTGTTTCATCACTGTTTTCCTGTCTTTTAACAATGTAAGTTAGAAATAACCTTGCTAATTAGCATCTATTTTTAGGTTGATGGCATGACACAACCAAGATAGAGTGGGAACACTCCGGCACTACCAAAGCGTGCAATAAAACTCCTTTCTAATATGAAGGTAGACAATAGAAATGGGAAATAAAGATATATTTTGTAAGCTATACTTAGAGAACTACCTATTTTCAAGAGCCAGAATTAAGAAAACTGTTAGGTAAGAATTCCTTGGTAAGTATATCACTTATTCAGCACACACAAGTGAAAATTGGATGGTAACATCACTCCTCTCCTTAGAAGCAATCATTGACTCTATTATCTTCACAATTAAGTCCAATTTCCTCTACACTATGCTTTCAGTTTGCATTTTTGTCTTTAAATTAAATTTTTCTGTCTTCCTGCAAAATGGAAACGATCCTGAATATGCACTACAGTGTTGATCTTCTCTAGGACTTTGATAATTCTGCTTCCAGCTTCTTTCTACATGTTTCATTCCTATCTATCTCAGAAGGCCAGATCGCATTCTTTTCATGGATGGAGTTATTATTGACCCCTCCTGGCTAGAAATGATCTCATAGCACTTCATCTGCACCTCTTACAAGGCAATTAACACCTTCTTACTTTATTCAGATTGTATATGCACAGGTTTACTTCTGCTTTGAGACGGAAATATTTGTAGACTTGATAGTTGGTGAGTTGAATCAATAAAAAGAAAGGATAAGGATGAATTATAAAAAAATAATGGAAGTCTAATTAACAATACTTTTATATTCTGGGATACTCTGGAATTGAGTCCTTCGTATCCATTAGAGTGATTCAGTAGTTTCAATATAGAGTCTTTTGGTTTCATCAGTCACCACATATAATGTTTCAATTCAGAAACTGATGAGTATATGGATAAATTGACATATATCTTGAGAGAAAATCTATACATTTATTTAAAGATGAGGAACAACCAACTAGTGGAGCTCTCTGGCTGCTCAGTGAGAAAGAGTTGTGATGTCAACGCAAAGGCACATGGTTCAAAGCCACCAGCTGCTCCACAGGAGAAAGATGGGCAATCTTCTCTCAAACTATATGCTCTTTCTGAAAAGTCATGAGAGAATCAGCTCTGAATTGGTTCTGGCTCAACAGTATACAACAAGAAGACTTAGCAACTAGTTAGTAGTAAAGTCAAGGGTAGAACTTAGATATCCTGATTTCCAGGTAAGTTGTGTAATCTCCTTCTATATGATCAACTGCCTCTGAAATCTTGCCAGAGGGTCAGCTGTGGGTCAGTACTTGATGATACATAACAACAATAACAGTGCAAACAGTAAAGATTTGGGGGTATAGTGTTTTATGTAAGTCAGTGGTTCGAATCCATCATTATCGTCACATAAAGATTTCACCCTTGAAATCCCATAGAGGTTCACTGTGAGTCAAACTGATAGCTGTGGATAAGTTTTATTGTTAACGGTAAGTGTGTGGCTGCTAAGTGAATAGTTAACAGCTTGAGTCCATTCAAAGGTACTTTGGAAAAAAGACTTTATAATTTACTTTAAAAAATTAGCCACTGAAAATTCTATAGAGGATATCTCTACTCTAATACTCTGACTCACATTGGGCTTGCAGTAATTGGAGTTTTCTTGAACAGTACATTGACAGATAACTACCAGAAATACAGGCTGGGTTTAGAAGACGTTGGGGCACTAGGATGTCAGATGGATCTTGGCAGAAAGTGAAGAGTACTAGAAGAATGTCTGTGTTTCATTGACTATGCAAAGGCGTTTGACTGTGTGGATCACAATAAATTGTGGCTAACTTTGAGGAAAATGTGAATCTCAGTACACTTGATCGTGTTTATATGAAACCTATACTTGGACCAAGAAGCAGTCCTCAGAACAGAGCAAGGAAGCACTGCATTGAAAAGGAGTGCATCAGGGATGCATCCTGTCCCTATATCTTTTCAATCTGTATGTAGAACAGATCATTCGAGAGCAGAGCTTTATGAGAAGGAGTGTGGCATCAAGATTGGAGCGAGACTCATTAACAACCTATGATATGCTGATGACACAACCTTGCTTGCTGAAACTGAAGACCCAAAGCACTTGCTGCACAAGGTCAAGGACTGTAGTCTCCAATATGGATTGAAACTCAACATCAAGAAAACAAAGATTCTCACCACTGGGCCAATTGGCAGCATCATATTAGATGGAGAAAAGAATGAGGTTGTTAGCAATTGCAGCTTGTGTTGAGCCACAAACAATACTCTCAATACCAGCAGTCAGGAAATCAAAAGACTAATTGTATTGGGAAAATCTACTGTCATGGATCTCTCCAGGGTGTGGAAGAGCAATAATGTCAGTCTAGATACAAAGGTGCACCTAATCCAGGTCATGGTCTTCTCAATTACTTGTTATGCTTCAGAAAGCTAGACAATGACTAAAGATGACAGAAGAATAGATGCCTTCAAGTTGAGCTGGAGAAGAGTCTTGAACTTACCATAGATTGCCAAGAAAACAAATAGGTCTGTCTCAGAGAGGGAGAAGCCAAATCTCTCCTTGGAGGCTAGGATTTTGAAGCTCTGCCTCACTTTGGGCATGTGAGCAGGAGAGATCTGTCCTTGGAAGAGGGCATCATGCTTGGAAGGGTGGACGGACAGGACAGGAGAGGGAGATCCTGGATGAAATGGATTGATACAGTAAATGGGGCGATGGGGGTTGGTGTGTCAGAATTAGTGAGACTGGCTCAGGACAGGGAAGGGTTCAGAGCTGTTGTACATAGGGTCACTGTGCATTGCAGGTGACTCAACTAATAACATTCTATGGCAGGTTTGAAAGCAGGAGTGGCATCTACTTCCTAAACAACTTTTCTCTGTAAACTATGAACTTTGATAAATGTTGATAGTTGTAGAGGGGCTTCACGCCTTTTGTTCATAGGGTCTCTATGAGTCATGCTCAATTTGATGGCAATCAACAACAGCAATTGTTTATAAAGTCTGAGAATAAAAACCAAAGCAATTTGTTAAAGGTTATGAGTCTGGCTCTGGGCCTGTCCGTCTCTTATTGCTGGCTCCTCTGTCTTCTCTGATTCTAAAGTGCTTGTGTTGGGTTCGAGGCTGGAGTCTGCTTTGAGGTTGTCATCCATGGCAACAGTGAAGGCTGAGAGGAGGGACTCGCCACCTCTGCTCATTAGCAGTTTGGGATGACTCTGATCTGGCAAAACCTGGTCATTTCAGGGACAGGTATCTTGCAGCTGAGGTTGATGACTCTGCGCCCACAGTAGACTCAGTACAAATGGTCTGGAAAGGGCCATGAAGACCAGCAATGACAGCAACAGTGCAGTGGGGTGGAAGCGACTGGCTGCAATCAGGCCATCCACATACACCCATGTTTATTGCAGCTTTGTTCACAATAGCAAGGAGTTGGAAACAACCTAAGTGCCCATCAACAAACGAATGGCTAGAGAAGCTGTGGTATATTCGCACAATGGAATACTATGCTGCATTAAAAAACAAGGAACTCATGCAATATTATTCAAAATGGTTGACTCTGGAGAACATTATGCTGAGTGAAATATCCCAGTCACAAAAGGACAAATATTATATGATGCCACTGTTGTAGAATGGGACTGTCCTTGGGGTTGGGGAGAGACTGAGTAAGATGGGTTCAATAATGTATACTGCACTGAAACAGAGGAGGGAGAAAACTGTTTAAAAGAGATATATGACTAGGTATTTCTGTCATCACAGGAGTCTAGACCGAGGGCTACATGGTAGAGGGGACCTGGGGGAGGGTTTGTAAAACAATGAAAGAATCTTTTCTTTTACTTTTCCATAATTTTTTACTCATGTACTTATAACTTGTTAGTCAAATTTGTGTCTTCTAGGTTGCAACACCCCCATGATACATCTTCAAGGATATGAACATGTACGGCCAAGCACAATCAATAAGAGTGCATCTAAATTCCAAAATCAATCTCCATAATAGTCTATGTGTTTCCTCCTGCCAAAGGGGCCCTTTAGAGTAGTGAGAGAAGATCTTCACCCTGAAACCCACAGCGTCCCTTTTCAGCAGGAAGTAGCTAAGAGAATACGCCATCCCCTTTTCCTTATGACTCAGGGTGAAGTCTCTCTCAGGGAGGAGTGATAGGGAATGGCAAAGGACACACTGACAAAGAAGATTAATCAGAACTGGCTTTGACAAGCACTGTGGCATTTGGACAAGAACAAACTGGGAGGAGGGTAGAGAGAATAATGCAACAATGAATGAATGGAAACCCAAAATCTCTGTAAATGTTTATGAAAATTAATAAAATATAATTATAGAAAAAAAAGAGTGAAAGAGTGGCGGCCTCTATGTGTTTTTTTCTCTGCTCTTCCTGACTCCTTGGCTTTTCTAGAGTATAATCTTTTTTGTTTCCTCTCTCCTTAGGTTCCTTGTATTCTAGACCCTCAGGAACAATTTCCATCGTTCCCTGTTCTTCCAGGAAGGTACTCTCAGGGGGCTTCTGCCACACTGTCTTCATTCTGTTCGCAGGTTTGTTTTTGCTCCACTATGCAGTTACTTTCTTCAACTGAAGCACTGTCTTTCGGCTCTAAAGACAACATCTCAGAGAAAAAGGTCCCATTTAGAAGACTGTCCATTTTGTTGAGGGGGAATTCACAAAGACCACTGGAGAAAGATTTGGGACATCCAAAACACACTGTCACTGCCTGAACAGGGCCACCTGCAGGATACAGCTGAATAATGGAGCCAAAACCTCACATTTGTTCCATCATCTCTCCCAGCACCAGGCCCGCACATTTCTCCGTTACAATTATTTTCTTGTCAGCATGGATATTCCTGAGCGTCAACAACTGAGTCAGTGTATCATACCTCATGTGGTTAATTTTCCCAGGTTCTCATGCACAGTACATTACTGAAAGAATTTATGACAGCTTCATAGTTCTTTTTATTCTTTTCAATATATTTATCTTGAGAAAAATTCTGTTTTGTCTCAGAATGTTGTGCTATTATGAATTAGCTGTTGAAATATTTCCTCTCCTTTAATACTCTGTCCTTCAATGTTTTTATGTCATCTTGAGTAAGTTTCTGAGATTTTATAATCAATTACATTTTTATTATCAGTATCTGCTTCTTTAGTCTCTGAAGTAGGCTCTTCCTTCCTCTTCTTGGCCTGGAGATTTCCTCCATTGGTCACTTCCTGTGTGGTTCCATAACTATGGTTAATGACATTATCCAGATATTACCACTGTTTCTCAAATGTTACTTTTTTCTCTGGTAGACGTGCACTAATTAGAATACATCTTCCCATTTTAGCACCATGAAGTAGCCATCACAGATGCAGTAGCCTCCAGGCTGTGAGAACTGGGCTGCAAGGTCTGTGAGTCTGGTTGCTCCCCTGCACCCCCCAAGACCTTTCACCAGCTTGACTGCTCCATGAGCTATTCCCCCAGCTCCAGTAACATATAACTTTTATAATCTAATTGAAACTGCCAACAGCTTCATCTTGCTTGGATCCATAAGTAACACCCTTGGTATGAACAATCATGGCACTGGGAAAATCTGCAGTTAGGGACCTTTCCATATTATTGAGGAGTAATGATGTCAGTTTGAGGACTAAGGTGTGTCTGATTCAGGCCATGGTATTTCTGACTACTAGCTATGAATCTAAGACCTGCACAATGAATTAGGATGACAGAAAAAGAATTGAAGCATTTGATCTGTGGTGTTGGAGAAGAGCACTGAACATCCCATGGATGGCCAAGAGAATGAATAAATATATCTTGGAGAAGGTGCAGCCAGAGTACTCTTTGGAGGCAAGAATGATGAGGCTTCACATCACATACTTTGGACATATTGCTGGGAGGTGCTATTCCTTGGAGACGGACATGATGTTGAGAAGGGTGGAAGGTCCACGAAGGAGAGAAAGACCCTCAACAAGGTGGATTGACAAGGTGACTTGTGCAATGCACTCTTGTGTGTCAGGAAGTCGGTGGATGGTGTAGGACAGGATTGCTTTCAGATGTTTTGTTCATAGGGTCACTATGAGTCATACTCGACTCAATGGCACCTAAAAACAGCAATAATAACAGTTGCAACTTAGTGGTTATAATTCAAAGAGCAGTATGAATATACACCATAAAAAGTCATAGCTAGGGTCGATCAGCCCATTATCTTCTCTATCAAATTTGAGAACATGAATTATGGTTAAATTCCAGGTCCTGATTTCTCTCAGGTTGATATATTTTAAAGCATCACAGCAAACTAATAGATGAAAAGAGCTTAAGGGCTTCTAAAAACACTTGCTTGGATATGAGTGCAGACAGAGGAATGGATGGAGTAGACTGAGGCTAGAAGTGAAGTTATATTTGAAAATAGACACAGCAACATTAATTTAAAGTGGTTGTAGTTGAATTCACTAACATATTTATGTGTTTGAACTTCAAGTTTTTTTAATTGTCAAAGTAATATACATACATTGTAGAAAAACTTCAAAGTAGATGAAAGACCAACAGATATCAATAGAATCTTCTGTTCTTTTACTCTCCAGAAATTACCATTGTTAAAATTTTGTGATGAGAAATGATGCCTTTGAATTCCAATGTTGGTGAGCCCAAAAGGTCAATATTTAATCAAAAGCAACAGAAGAAGAAAATTGGACAAGGAAATGAGAGTACTAAGAAATGGAACAGCAGAGTTCAGCTGAAGAAAATGTTAACATAATAGGAAAATTTAACTAATGTTATTGTCTGATTTTTATGGAAATTTTCAAATGGGAACTTAATTGTCTATATAATTTAACCAAAACCACAATAAAACATTACTTTTTATTAAAAGAATATTAACTCTATCATGGACTCTCAGAAAATGAATAAATCTGTCTTGGAAGAGTTACAACCAGAAAGGTCCTTAGAAGTGAAAATGGTGAGACTTTATCTCCCGTAATTTGGAATATTATCCGGAAGGACCAGTCCCTGGAGGATATATGCTTGGTAAAGAGGAAGACCCTAGTAAGGAATTGAATTGTGTTCCCCCTCCAAAATACAAGCATATCATGATAAAAAGTGGAAACTGTGTAATGATCTGATAAGCTAAATAGTTGTAAAAGGATTAAAGGTATAACACAGCACCCCTTAATCCCTTCACAGTTCTAATTCAAAGTAAGGAGAGTTTACCTTAGGGAAATACTCTCTCTCGCCATCATTAAAGAGGGAGTAAAGTTAGTTGAAAAGTAGAGATTTTGATACTATCAACAAAGAATTACCCCAAGTGCAGTGCGTCTTTTTGGACTCAGGACAAATTTTCTAGGCATCTAGGATATATGGAGATTTCCAAGAAACATCTGACCCGTTGATGCAGGAGGAAACAAAAACTTTCCTCCCCAACCAGCACACGGAAAGGGCCTTCCCCTATATATCTGGCACCCTGAATTTGGACTTCTTTTCCCCTCAACTGTAATAGAATAAAGTTCTGCTCATGTATCTCTGTTACAATAATACTAGATAACTAAGACAACCCTCAACCAAATGAATTGCCTCAAGGACTCCGAGCTATGGCTTAGGCATAGCAATGATTATGAGGATGGTGCAGGACTCAGGAATGTTTCCTTCTTTTTACAGTAGAATTATCATGATTAGCAAACATAGTTACATTGTATCATTGCGTACTGTCATCAAGTCAGAACAGACTCATAGCTGACCCTCCAGTGTGTTTTCGAAGACCATGGGTCAGTTCTGACTGTATGGTACACAATAACATCTTACTATTGTTGTTGTTGTTTACTGTAGAGTCGGAGCCAACCTATAGCTGACCCTCCAGTGGTTTTCAGAGGGAGTTAATGACAATGGAGGAGATTATGCATCCTTCTCCCGTCAAGGAGCTGGTAGCTTCACACTGCATGATTTCAGGTTTGTAGAGCAGCTTCTTGCCACTGGGTCACCAGAGCTCCACATCTGACAATTAGATATTTTATTACATTTTGGAAGCCTGAGTGGCACCCGCTTCCTAAACAACTTACCTCTGGAAACTCCATGAACTTTGATAAGTGTTGATGGTTGTAGAGGGGCTTCAGGCCTTTTCTTGATAGGATTGCTATGAGTCATGCTTGACTTGGTGGCAGTCAATAGCAACGTCTTTAAATAATACGGCTAATATATTTCATATTTTCTATCTCCACAACGGATATTTCCCTCTCCAAGCATCATGCCTAACGTATGTGAGATGAATCTTCATTGTCTTGGTCTACAAGGAACACTCTGGCTGCACCTTCTCCAAGACATATCTCTTTGTCCTTTAGGTAGGACATGAGATATTCAACACTCTTTTCCAACATCATAGTTAAAAGGCATCAATTTTCCTGTTGTCATCCTTACTCATTGTCCAGCTCTCAGATGCATAACAGGTGACTGAAAAGACCATAGCCTGAATCGGGCACACCTTAGTCTTCAAACTGGCACCATTGCTCATCAAGTACTTGGAGATGTACCTGACTACAGACTTTCCCAGTGCAATATGTCTCCTGATCACCTGACTGCTGGTATCAAGTATATTTATGGTTTGTGGATTTAAATAAAATGGAGTTGTTGACAGCCTCAATCTTTTCTCCATCTATCATGATGTTGCCTATCAGTTCAGTGGTGAGGATTTTTGTGTTCTTGGTTTTGGGACACAATACTTGGAAAGATGGGGGGAAGGTGAAGGAGAGGAAGACCCTCAACCTGGTGAATTGACACAGGGACTGCAGCAATGGCCTTGATGGTGTCAGAGATTGTAAAGATGGCACAGGATAGGACAGGGTTCAGATCTGTTGGTCATACTCAACTTGATGGCACCTAACAACAACAACAACAACACTTGGAGAGCTCTAGCGACCTATTGGTAATGGAGCTATCCTGTTAACTCAACTAAAAGTTTACTATTTACTCATTATATGATCATCTATTCAGCAACTGCTTTATATACTATGTGTATTACAAAAACTGTCCTAGCCTGAACTGAAGGGACAGGCAGGTGAATAGTTTTGCCTGAATAGTAATATCAAGGATACAATATTAGAAAGAACAGAATGCTGGAGATCCAGGCTTGGGGGATCAAGAACGTTTTCCTGGATGAGAAACTAGCTAAACAAAAGAACAGATAGAAGTGCAAGTAATGGAAACACCTTGTGTAAAAGTCTGGAAGCTAGATAAAGGAGGGCAGGTTGTTGGAAATATAAATAGTTCAGTGAAACCAAAGTGTAGAGTATGTGAGTGGGTAGGGGAGGGGAGTTGGGAGGGAAGATGTGTGACAATAAAGGAGAGTATAGAGATGAGCAGAAGCCTCATTTAGGAGATAGACTTAACTCTAACCACCACCAGGACCCATAGAAGAGGTTTTTAACAGCAGATTGAGATTAGATTTGCATTTGAAAATGTTTTCATTTCAAAAATAGACTCATTCTCAGTTAATATTATGTGAAGATGTGGGGTTTTTTTTTTTCTGCTGGTTAATAAGCAGATCAGGTGAAATGAAGCAAAAGTACTGGGACCTTAAGCCACCTGGCAATATAATAGCAGGGATGATTTGTCTTGCTTTTTTATTGTTCTCTGCTGTAGAACCACCTCTTTGCATTGTCTGGTCAGACCATTATTTAGCACCTGGGATTCCTTTCCTAACTAGAAAGAAGGACGTTTTCCAGACACATGCAAGAAGCAAAAATACTTTGCCCCAATTTTACTAAAAAACCCTCAAAATTATTGTCATTGAATTGGACCCTCCAATGAGTCAGTGATTGCAAATCTTACTGGAGGAGACTGCCTATCTTTCTCCCATGGAGCAGGTGGCAGACTTAAGCCACTTGCTTTTGGGTTGGAAGAGGCCACCAGAGCTCCCCAAACTTTACAGAAGGAGTAATAACAGAGGGAAGAATATATAGCTTCAAAATGCATGGGTTCCTAAGGAAATTTTTCATTACCATAAAGGTATCTAAGTAAGTTTGAGGAGCTTTTTGCTAGCACTGTAGGTGAAACATTGAACTGCTAGCTAGTGAGAGGTTGGCACTGGGAACTCACCAACTGTTCTGTGCAAGGAAGACGGGAAGTGTTCTCCCATAAAGACTTTTAACCTCAAAAACCTCATTATTCAGTTATTCTGCATGAATAATTTTTTCTACGAGCAGGAATCCACTTTGAGTATAATTAGAATCTCAGCCTTCTTCATACATCATTGTAACAAACACTGTTGGTAGCCTTTCCAGATTGCTTTTCTGCACTTGAGACTTTGCATAGCTAGTACTCAGAACTGTGTTAATTTGTTGCAGCAATTCTGGCCTTTAATTCAAGTCAGGTTTGTCTTACCTGGTCTATATAAGGTCATAATAAATCTATTCCCAACAAAGTTACTTCTTTGGCTTTAAGTTAACCTAGTTCTAGACAATGAAATAGCAAAAGAAAAAAAGAATCATCTGGAAACTTAGGAATGCTGATGGTGTGGTACCTATCAACATGGCCTTCAGCGTTTCTCGCCAGCACACTGAGTATGTTATTGTTATCTGTCTTTGAGTTACTTGTGACTCATAGCAATCCTATGTACAACAGCCCTAAACTCTGCTCTATCCTGTGCCAATCGCACTGCCTCTGACTCACCCATCCCGATTAACCCATTTACTGAATCAATTCACCTCATAGAGGGTCTTCCCCTCCTATGCTGTCCCTCCACCCTCCTAAGCATGATGTCCCTCTCCAAGGACCTGTCCCTACTTACAACATGGCCAGAGTATGTCAGACGAAGCCCCAGATTCCTTGCCTCCAAGGAGCAGCCTGGTTCAACCTTTTTCAGGATGAATCTGTTTGTTTTCTTGGCAGTCCATGGTACATTCAATACTCTTCTCCAGCACCACAGCTCAAAAGCATCAATTCTCCTTCTATCTTCCCTAGTCATTGCCCAACTCTCTGATGCATAACAAGTGATTGCAAAGACCATAGCCTGTATCAGATGCACCTTAGTCCCCAGAGTGACACCATTGCTCTTCAGTACCGTGAAGAGGTCCCTAACAGCAGACTTTCCCATTGCAATGTGGTGGGTTTTTTTTCTAATTTCCTGGCTACTGGTGCCAAGAGTGTTGACCGTGGAGCCAAGCAGACTAAAGTTGTTAACAATCTTAATTTCTTCACCATCCATCCTGATGCTGCCAATTGGCCCAGTGGTGAGAATCTTTGTCTTTTTTACTTTGAACCTCAGTCCATACTGAAGGCTGCAGTCCTTGCCCCTCTGCAACAAATGCATCAGATCCTCCTCAGTTTCTGCAATCAGGGTTGTGTTATCTGCATAACGCAGATTGTTAATAGATCTTCCACCAATCCCGATGCTTCTCCTCATAGAGACCAGCCTCTCGGATAATCTGTTCTGCATACAGGTTGAAAAGGTATGGGGATAGGACACATCCCTGGTGTACACCTTGCCCAATTTTGAACCACGCAGTGTTTCCTTGCTCTGCTCTGATGACTGCCTCTTGGTTCAAATATAGATTTCGCATTAGCACGATCAAGTGTTCTGGGATTCCCATTTTTCTCAGAGTCAGCCACAGTTTGTTATGATCCACACAGTCAAATGCCTTTGCGGAGTCAATGAAACACAGATACACATTCTTCTGGTATTTCCTATTTTCAGCTTTGATCCACCTAACTTCAGCTACAATATCCCTAGTACCACGGCCCCTTCTAAGCCCAGCCTGGACTTCCGGCAGTTCTCTGCTGATGTGCTTGCTGTTCCAGTTGTTTTGGGTAATCTTCAGTAGAATCTTGCTTGCATGTGAAATCAGTGATATTGTTCTATAGTTTCCACACTCTGTTGGGTCACCTTTCTTTGGGATGGGAACAAATATAGATCTCTTCCAGTCAGTTGGCCAAGTGGTTTTTCTCCAGATTTCTTGGCACAACTTGGTGAGCACTTCCAGGGCAGCATCTGTTATCTGAAATATTTCAATTAGTATACCATCTATTCCTGGGGACTTATTTTTTGCTATTTCCTTCAAAGCAGCTTGAACTTCTTCCTTCATCACCATAGGCTCTTGCTCATATGTTATTTCATTAAAATAGCAGAGTGGAAATACAAACCTTATTCTTTGATGATATAACTGAGCCTCTGAATCAACTAACCGACTTCCTTAAGCTTCTGGAGTTTCTGTTAAACATTCTTTACTTGAGTTTTTATTACTTACATCCCAAAACTTCCTCTCTGATGCTATGATTCTGTTTAGAAACTTTGTTGAAAATTGGTAACTCCTGGCTGTTGAAAGCCAAGAGTTTAGTGCTTCCATTGAACTTACAGTATAGTTGTCATAGTAATAAAACCTAACATAGATCATGTTGAATAATGTCTATTTATCATTTGGTTCTTACATTAACTTTGTGAGGTGAGATATTAATATATTACTATTTATCAATACTCTTCAAACTAATCTCAAGCTCGCCTTGGTGAGCCTGAACTCAAGAGGCTGCTGTTTAATGAAGAACTGCTAGATCTTCTGGGAGTTGAGAAAAAGTGAGGTGAAACTAATGCTGCATCTCCAAACAAAGCCATGGTGATGAATCCCTACGGGAGAGCCCTTAATAGATAAAGTCCAGACTCTGACTCAGCAGCCAGTGAAATATCTGGCTTCTGCCTTACAACTTAAGATTGCTTTTCGATCGGGTAGGACCCATCGCCTGGGCAGCATTACAACATTATCCTTCTCCTCTTCTGTAAGAGTTAGCTTAAAATTCAAGGTAAGGGAGATATGAAGTTAAGAATTTGTTTAATAAGAGAATCTTAACATTGAAATTGAGAGGCCAGTCCTTGTTGAAGGAAATCATGTTTTGGAAGGGTGGAAAGACAGCACAGGAGAGGATGAGGTGGAAAGACATAATAACTGGGTTAATGGGGGTAGGTCTGTCAGAGACAATAAGATTGGCTAAAGATAGGTCAGAGTTCATAGTTATTGTACAGAGGGTTGGTAGTCATAAGCAACTTGATGGCCCATACCAACAACAACAACAAACATATTGGCCTACTTTTTGGGAACTTTGATAAGAGTTATAACTTTAGTGGGAAGAGAGACCCCCTTATTCAGAAAGAGTAGTTGTATGTTAGGTGACGTTGAGTCAGTTCTGACTCATAATCACCCAGTAGACAGCACTGATGACACAGCCAGATCTTGAGTGTGGCATCTTCACAATCTCTACTGTGCCTCTTTTCTTTTTTAAAATGTCATTTTAGCAAAAGTTTACAGAAATTTTAGAATGTCATTCATTCGTCTCTCCCCCAATCCACTTTATAATGCACTTCTTGTTCCAGATGTTAATTGTCATACATATGGTGCCTAACCTTAGAGTGCAGTGTTCTTTACACATCCACTCTTTTCCTGTTCTTCTACCTCCCCTACTCTGAACCAATCATATTTTATAATGGTGATGTTATGCAGTATTTGTCTTTTTGTGACAGAGCCAATTCACTCAGCATGTCTTCTAAATTCACCATGTTGTGTATTGTTTTACAAGTTCATTGTTTTTCAATGCTATGTAACATTCCTTTGTGTTTAGTGTACTGGTTTTCCTTCCATTCATTTGTTGATTGGCAAGTGAGCAGCTTCTGCATCTTTGCTATTGTGAATAATGCAATAAACATGGGCATATGCATGCATAGCTAAATTTGCATTATGGCTTTGGTTTATTTAGGATATTTTCCCAGTTGTGGGATAGCTGGATCAAATGATATTTCTGTTTCTAATTTTTTATACTATTATACATTCTCACCAGCAGTGGATGGGAGTTTCAGTCTTTCTATATCCTTGCTGGAATTTGTTGAACTTTGCTATTGTTTCTGGGATGAATGATATTGTTTTGATTTACGTCCCTCTTATAGCTAGGGAATTTGAACATCTTTTCATGTATTTGTTGGCCATCTGAATTTTTTCTTTGGTGAAATGTCTATTTATAGCTTGTGCTCATTTTATGGTTGGGTAATTTGTCATTTTTCTAGATAAGATGCTGGAGTATTCTATAAATTTTAGATTTGAGTCCATTATCAGATATGCCATTGCTAAATATTTTTTCCAGTCTGTGTATTTCCTTTACACTGTGTTGAAGAAAGTTTGGTTTTTTTAATGCATAGGGACTGGATTTTTAAAAGTCCAAATTAATCTATTTTATCCTTTCCTGATTGTAGGTTTTTCATTATGCTTGTTTTTTGCAGTAGTGTTTTATAATTTCCTTTGTATAGGTCCTTTGTGTCTTTAGTTAGATTTGTTTCTAAGTATTTGATTTTGTGATTAGCTTTGGAATAGTTTTTATTTCCCTTAGCTTCTTTTCTATGTTCTTTTTGTTAATGTGCTTGACTAAGGTAATGAGTGTAGATGTGTTGGAGACAATGAAATTGGCCCAAGAAAGGGCAGGGTTCAGAGCTGTTGCACATGGGGTCACTATGAGTTGCAAGTGACATGACGGCACATAACAACAGCAATTGTAGTCACTGTTTCAATCCCTTTTTTTGAGGGTGAAGAAGTGTATTTTAAATGTTCTTTAAAATCAAGGAGGGTGAGACTTTTTTTCACATACTTTGGGCTTGTTATCAAGAGAGATCAGTCATTAGAAAAGGATATCCAACTGGAAAGCAGGAATGGTGGGAGGAACCATATGGAGGTGGGCAATATTGATGGATAATATGAAATTGTTGGTATGTGTAGTCAAATTGCCAGCAACCCATAGCAACCCTATTACAGTAGCTCTCAAGCCAATCTATGCTGAGCTAGTTTCACTGACTCTGACACACCTACCCCCATTATCCCAGTTACTATATCAACCCAGGGTCTTCCTCTCCTGTGCTGTCCCTTCACCCTTCCAGTCATGATGTCCTTCTCCAAGGACTAGTCTCTCCTGGTCAAGTGCCAAAAGTATGTGAGACAGAGCTTAAAAATCCTAGCCTCCAAGGAAAAACTTGGTTTCACCCTCTCCAGAACAGACTTTTTGGGTGGGTTTTTTTTTTTGGGTTATTTTTGGTTTTGGGGTTTTTTAAATTTTTTATTGTTTTTGTGGTCCATGGTATGTTCAAGACTCTTCTCCAGCACCACAACTCAAAGGCACTGATTCTTCTTCTGTCATCCTTAGCCATTGTCCAGCTCTCTGATGCATAGCAAGAAATTGCAAAGACCTTGGCCTGGACTAGGCACACTTTAGTCTCTAGATTGACATCGTTGTTTCTCAGTACTCTGGAGAGGTCCCTGACAGCAGGCTTCCCCAGTGCAATT
>NW_006399992.1:2075436-2079267 GCF_000299155.1 Elephantulus edwardii | reverse complement strand
ACAATCAAGTGTTCTGGGATTCCCATTCTTCTCAAGGTTAGCCACAATTTGTTGTGACCCACACAGTCAAATGCCATTAAATAGTCAATGAAACACAGACATTCTTCCGGTACTCTCTTCTTTCAGCCAAGATCCATCTGACATTGGCAATAATGTTTCTAGTGCCACATCCTTTTCTAAATCCAGCTTGTATTTATAGCAGTTCTCAGTTGATGTACTGTTCCAGTCCTTATTTTTTGGATAATCTTCAGTAGGATTTTACTTAATTGTGATATTAGTGATATTGTTTGAGAATTTCTACACTCTGTTGGGTCACATATTTTTGGAATGGAAATAAATATGGATGTCTTCCAGTCAGTTGACCAGGTAGTTGCCCTCTAGATTTTTTGACATGACTTGGTGAGCATGTCCAGTGCATTTAGAGGGGTATTATTATTTAATCAATTCAGTAAATATTTATTGACTAGTGATGAACAAAACAGACATATTTTCATTTCTTACAGAAACCTCTACTCTAGAAGTGAAGAAAGATAATAAAGATATATAGACAATGATCATGATAAGTTCTATAAAGGAAGAAAATTAGTGTACAGAAGAGAACAGAATAGACAGTGTAAGCCTATTTGACTAGCTATTACTCAAGCTGGAACCAGAGGATAGGACGGAGCCAGATATTCAAAGAGAGAGCCTACAGCAGAATAAGTTCAACAGAGAGATGCTGCTCTGGATGTGCTTACCAGGTTGGGCCAAGAAATCTAGAGGAAAACTACTTGGTTAATTGACTGGAAGAGATCCATATTTATTCCCATTCAAAAAAAGGTGACCTGACAAAATGTGGAAATTATCTAACAATATCACTAATGTTACATACAATCAAAATCCTGCTGAGATTATAAAAAAAAAAATGACTAAAGAGGTGCACCAACAGGGAATTGCCAGAAATACAAGTTGGGTTTAGAAGAGATTGTGGCACTAGAGACATTATTGTCAATGTCAGATAGATCTTGGTTGAAAGCAAAGAGCCAGAGAAATATCTTTGTTTCATTGACCATACAAAAACATTTGACTGTGTAGATCACAACAAAGTGTGGTTAACCTTGAGAAGAATGGGGATCCCAAAACACATGATTATGCTCATGCAAAATCTATGCTTTGACCATGAA
Organism: Elephantulus edwardii; assembly: GCF_000299155.1. NCBI lineage: Eukaryota > Metazoa > Chordata > Mammalia > Macroscelidea > Macroscelididae > Elephantulus > Elephantulus edwardii. Next base: position 2,078,104 of record NW_006399992.1, on the reverse strand, counting down.
GCAGTTCTCAGAACAGAGCAAAGAAGCACTTCATGGCTAAAAATTGGAAAAGGAGCTCATCAGGAGCATGTTCTGTCTCTAGACTTTTTCAATATGTATGTGAAACAGACTATTCAGGAGGCTGGACTTTATGAGAAGGAATGTGACATCAGGATTGGAGGAAAACTCATGAATAACCTGCTATGTGCGGATAACACAATCTTGCTTTGCTGAAAGTGAGGAAGAACTGAAGCACTTGCTGCAGAAGGTCAAGGACTGTAATCTTCAATATGGATAGATGCTCGACATCAAGAAAACAAAGAATGCTCACTACTGGGCCAATTGGTTTGATCATGGTAGATGGAGAAAAGATTGAAGTTATAACAACTATATCTTGTTCAGATCCATAATCTGTACTTTTGAAACCAGCAGTCAGAAAATCAAAAGATGAGTTGTTTTAGTAAGTTTGCTGTCAAGAACCTCTCAAGAGTTCTAAAGAGCAATGATGTCAGTCTAGAGACTAAGGTGCACCTGATCCAGGCCATGGTCTTCTTAATTGCATGCTATTTATCAGAGAGCTGGATAATGACTAAGGATGACAGAAGAAGAATCAATGCCTCTGAGTTGTGGTGCTAGAGGAGAGTGTTGAACAAACCATGGACTGCCAAGAGAACAAACATGTCTCTCCTGGAGAGAGTGAAGCTGGATTGCTCATTGGAAGCAAGAATTTTGAAACTCCATCTTACATATTTTGGGTATATTGCCAGAAGGGAACAATCCTTGGAGAAGACTATCATATTTGGAAGAATAGAGGGTCAGTGCAGGAGTATTGACACAGTGATAGTAACATTGGGGGCAGGTGTGTCAGAGACAGTGAAATTGGCTCAGGTTAGAGTAGGGTTCAGATCTATTGTTCATAGGGTTGCTATGAGTTGCAGTTGACTCGACGATACGTAACAACAACTCTCTCTCTCTCTCTCTCTATATATATATATATATGATGGGACTATTAAAGAATCTCTGATGATGAAGGTGAATAAGAATAGATTTAGATTGTGGAAAAAATGTGTATGACTTAAATGGGTAGAAGGAGGAAGATGAGAAACAGTATCTGGAAAAATTAGAGTAGAAATTAATATGGTATCTTCATGGGACACTAAAGAGAATAAATTTCTGAGAATGAGATTAGTAAATAATCTTTATTTAATTCTTCCCAATTGAGGATTAAGAAACAATCTTAGATTTACAGAACAAAACAGATGTTTCATTTTTCTTAAATTTGTTGTAAAAAAATTACCACTACTACTTCATCCGTCACTATTTAAGAATCACATTAATTAGACCAATGAAGTGACCCATAAAAAGCCAATAAACTCAATATCCTTTTTCTGAGACTCACTTTCAAAGCACATTGACGATTAAATTTTCAGTAGTAAATGTTCCTGACCTCCATGGTTTGCTATTTTATAATCTAGATGCATATTTATAATGTGTGTTATAATCCTGAAGGAATTTTACTGTGTTTTACACTGAGTCTAGCACTAACAAATGGCAATTTCAAATGCCTCACAGACAGAGGTAGGGAGGGGCAGGTAGCATTGTCCCTGGGGAATGAATGAGGAAGCTGAAGGGCACAGAGGTTAAGTGACTTGTATAAGATCACACAAGAGGTCAGTAGCTGTGTGTGAATAGAAATTCAACTTCCAAAACTTTCGTTGGAAGCTTGACCACTAAGCCCCCTTTCCAGTGCAGACAGTTCTCAACATTGTTGTTTGATGCCACCAGCTAACGTACTCAGAGACCCTATGCACATTAAGTTTCCAGCATTCTAAACGAATACATTTTTTAAACGGTTTATGAAAAAAGGCTCATTTTGTTTCAGCTAAATGTCTTTTTCTCTTTCCTTTCACCTTTGGTTGCTCATTCTTTTTCTTTTTTTATTTTCTTTCTTTTTTTTTTTTGTGTTGTTCATTCTTTTTAAGGCATCAGACACACATCAATCGCCTAAATTACAATGTGATGTGGGCAGTTCAAACTTGTGCACATTTAAGTCTCAAGAAATGAGTGACAAATATCAAATTTCCCCAGCTCTCTCTCCTTCTGCTTCCTCATCGCTCTTTAAGAGAGCACATGACCCTGTAATCATGCCATTCATACCCCATTCGGTGTTTTGACACTACTATGTCACCCTCAATATCACCCTGGAGGCTTTGCTGCTTCCAGATCAGCATTGTAACAAGCTACAACTTTCAGAGGACCAGCAACTGCTGAAAAACACCAAGTTTGGAAGTTTAGTGTAGAAGTGGGATGTGTAGTTATTTGTTTTGTCTCTAGTATTTGGGCACAAAAGCAAGGCATGCAGAAACTGGCAGCTACTCTGGCTGCTTCTTCTTCTCCTATGACAACATTCAAAGGTAAGATTCATGTTCACAAAAGTGTTTCTAACAATTGGAATCAAGTTTTGAGTACACTTTGCCCTGAAATAGTAACTCTCCCAGCAAGTTTTTAAGAGTCTGAGAAGAAGTTTTGAATGAAAATTGTGTCACTTTTCAGCCTCAGCTACAGTCTTGTCACTCTTCTGTTGGGGAGTGTGTGTGTGTGTGTGTGTGTGTGTGTGTGTGTGTGTGTGTGTGAGCTACAGTCTTGTCACTCTTCTGTTGGGGAGTGTGTGTGTGTGTGTGTGTGTGTG